>NC_137773.1:41882217-42132217 GCF_963455305.1 Plecotus auritus | reverse complement strand
TGCCTTGTCCTTGCAGATGATAATAGAATTCCTCCATCATTTAAAACAAACGTACTATAACCTTGGTTAAAGGAAGACAGAGGAAATGTGGAGGTTATTCTACATCTGTTTTCGTTACACATGGTCACCAAGGAGACAAACACACCCACAAGCCCTGCTTCTGCTACCAGTAGTTGAGTGTCCCTATTTTATGTCCTTGGTGGCCACATTTGATTTTTTTTAAGAGGCAGACAATCAACAAAACCTCCATGTGCTGTTTCCTCTGTTCCAAGAATTGTGACCTTTGCCTCTTATAAATCTATTCAAAGCTAAAGTCTGGAGCGTGGCCGTTTCGGGAATGTCCGAAATACAGCTTGAGATTTACAGAGCTGCAAACGTTTGTTGGCTTTCCTTGGTCCCTTTTATTTGATAAAACTTCACTGGTAAACAAAGTGGCCGCACATCCTCTACAAAACATCCATTAGGTTATCTTGCTTTAAACTAAACCCGAGTTTGTTTGCACAAAGAATTAATGAGAAGGGTCATTGAAGGACTTCAGTCTCCTCTTCACTCCGACACATTGTTTGTAAGACCAGCACTAATGAAGGCAAATAAAAGTAATTGACATTCTAATGTAGAACTGGCTCTCAGGGAGTCTCGCTCTGCTGTTAAAATAGAAAAATACGGTTCTTTTTAAAAAGTTCTTGAGGGGCTTGACATTATGGTAGTTGAAAATTCTATTAGTGTAGCGAAGGCCAGGCTGCCCCCAGCGAGCACTAAGCAGTAATGCTTCAGACTTGCTATGAGAAATGTGGACCTGGAATGATGCGTCTTTCATAATGAATGTTTTGTTGGTATTTAAATTAGTTGGAATTAATATAAGACATTTCTATGGCTAGGCACATTTCAAGTTCAAGAAAAGCCTCAAGATCTAACATTTCGCCATCTATCTTAACAATTTACCAGAACACTGAGTAGAGTTGGTCACCTACCAACCCACTTGGTATAGATAATGGTAGTGCCCACCTTTCTGGCTGAAATGGAATCCTCAGAATAGAGACAGAATACCCAACTCCCACCTTTGGGGGGGGGTGATGCTAAAACCTCACCTGAAGCCAGCTGCTCTGGGCCACACCCAGTGGGGAGAGATCTCTGACTACCCGGTTCGCTCAGAGCAGCAGTTTCCAATGCACAGGGCCTGCCTTCCAGAGGGTACACCAGATGGTCCATCCATTTTTAACTTAAAAAATAAGAAAGAACTAAGTTTACTAATATTTAATATACAAATAGAAACTGGTTCCATCATTAAGCTTAAGGACCAGAGGGATTAGGGACTATATGATAGTAAATTTCAGGATTACATTACATGGAATAGAAAAATATTTACAATAATTTGTACTGAAATGAGGAGTTGACATGAAGATCCTAAGTACCATGAAGGGTACCATGCTTGTCTCCGGGTAAAGTCTTGAAAACAGTTGGAGAATTTGAAGATGAGTTACATGTTTTTCTCTTACAAAAAAAAAAAAAAAAAAAACCACACACACACAACTGTTTTAAATTTCTGAACTTTATGATTAAAAATGCCTGCTTAGCAGTGTTTAAACACACACACACCCTTAATATGTCCCAATGTAAAAGAGGCATTTTCAATAAGAAGTGAGAAAATGATTGTTTTGGAAAATAATTCCTGCTATCAAGACAGAATTTTGAAAACAGATGTTTGGCAAAATTTTCATCATTATGCAACTTTGTTACTGAAAACAACTTAAGTGTGTCAATTATAAAACACTCATCAGCATACTTTTGAAAATCAAATGTTATATATTTTATAGAAATATAGCATATTTAATATGTGTTAATGTTTTATGTGGAATTTTTGCATCTATGCTTATAAATGAGATTGTTTCATATTGTATGTTTTTAATTAATGTATATAAACCCTTCGTGTGATTGTTGATACAGTTGAATTAATATCTGCCATGTTTAGCTGTCCTAAGTATTACATTTGTTCATCGTTTCTTCTTATTCTCCTTTCTGCCTTCTCCAGTTTTAGATGAGCATTTTATGATTCTGTTTCATCTCTTTTCTTGGCATATCAAATATACTTCTTCTAGAAATATTTTTAGTAGTTGACTTAGAGTTTTCAAATATGCATCTTTAACCAATCTAAGTCCACTTGCAAATAACACCATACTCCTTGATGTGTATGTAATGCAGGTATCTGGAAAGAGAGTACTCCCAATTCCTCCTGTCCCTTACTCACTTTTTCATCTCTCTTATTCATGAGCTATAATAACCCAAAACATTGTTACTACTATTGCTTTAAACAGTTATCTTTTAGTGCAATTAAAAATGGGAAAAGTTAAAAGACGTCATTTTACCTTGATTTATTTCTTCTCCAACACACTTTCTTTCTTCATGTTGGTGTGAGTATCTCCCTGAAGAACTTCCTTTAACATTTCTCTCAGGGCAGGTCTGCTGTTGATAGAGTCCTTTAGGTTGGGTTCATCTGAGAAAGTCCTTATTTCTCCTTTACGTTTGAAGAATAATTTTACTGGGTGTAAAATTATGCATTTGTGTTTTTTTTTTCAAAACTTTAAATATTTCCCTCCATTCTGTTCTTATTTAGATTGTTTCTGATGAGACCACTATAATTCTCTTCCTTATTCATCTGTATGGAAGGTGTATTTTTTCTCTGGCTTCTTTCAAGATTTTCTCTTTGTCTTTGATTTTCTGCAGCTTGGATATGATATGCCTAGGTGTCATTTCTTGGTTGTTTTTTGGTAGGGGGGGGTGGGTATTTATCTTTTTTCCATGTTATCTGAGCATCCTCAATCTGTGATTTAGCATCTGCAATTAATTTTGGAAAGTTCTCAGCCAATATTACTTCATATAGTTCTGCTCTGTTCCCTTTTTTCCATTGACTTTTAAAGAGAGTGGAAGGGAGGGAGTGGAGGTGGAGAGAGAGAGAGAGAAGAAAAGAAGAAGAAAAGAAGGAGGAGGAGGAGGAAGAAGAGGGGAAGGGGAGGGGAAGGGGGAGGGGGAGGAAAGGGGGCAGGGGGAGGGAAAAGGGAAGGGGAAGGAGATCAATATGAGAGAGACACATCAATTGGTTGTTTCCTGCCTGCATCCCAACCAGAGCCAGAGAACAAACCTGCAACCCAGGTACATGCCCTTGACTGGAAATCGAACCCATGACCCTTTGGTGCTTGGGCTGATGCTCCTACCGCTGAGTAACACCAGCCAGGGTATATGTTACATTTTTTGCAGTTATCTCACAGTTACTGGCTATTTGAGGAGTTTGTATTCTTTTTTCCCTTTACCTTTCAATTTGGTAAATTCTATTGACCTATCTTCATCTCACTAGCTCTACTCTCAGGTTTGCCCAATCTACTGATGAGTGCATGAAACACACACTTCATTTCTGCCTTTGATTTTTGGCACTTCTTTTTTATTCTTTCTTATAGTTTCCAGCTCTCTGCTTTCATTACTCATCTGTTCTTGCATGTTGCCTACTTTTTCCTTTAGGGCCTTTAACTTATTAATCATAGTTATTTTAAGTTCTGATCATTCCAACATCTGTGTCATATACAAGTCCGATTCTTGCTTTGTGTCTTCAGACTGTGTTTTTCTTGCTTTTTGGCAGGCTTTATAAGTTTTTTAAAAGCCAGACATGCTGTACTAATTTTGCTATAAATATAGGTGCCAGGGTATTCAATTTCCTCTAGTATTCTTGCTTTTATCTTCCCTGTTGACTTTGGGCTTTCCTAAGTACTCTTCTCCAGAGACCGTCTGAATTTTACAGCTCTTTCCATTATAACCCCCTCTCATTACATCGGAGCCCTGTTCGTGTGGTGATCGAGTGTGGGAGAGGGAAAGCATTCTTTAATTTTATGAGTAAATCTGTTTTCAGTAATCCTGGGTCCCTGAGCTGTGACCTCATCCATGGTATAACTTTTCCCCCTCAGGTGAGACCAGAAGGTTTGCTTTGGGGAGAACGGCCTTCCCCAGCTGGATAAGGCTCTGGTGAGGTCCTTGCTCCTGGATCATGTGCCTTTGTTACGGAGGACTCTCAGAGAATATTTCAGGATGATCACTCTTTCCGTTTCCATGCCAAAGCCCCAAGAGGATCTTTCTTGGCTCTTCACTGTGAGAATCTGGTGGGGTTCCTGGAGTTTAAAGCTCTTAGGGGCCCCATAAAACTGCAGCCCTCACAACCTTCTTCCTCTCATGCTGGTCCATACTCAAGCCTCCAGCATTTCCTCAAAATGGCCTTTGCAGTGTCCCTAACCGATTGTGGCACCAGCAGCTGCCCCTCCAGGTAAGAGGACCTCAGCCTTGACTCTCACAAAAATGTTGGGTGTTAGTTTGCCGTGCAACCTCTGCTCTCCTGGGTTCAGGAAACGCCATCGTTTTAAGTGTGTTTAGATCAATAGTTGTAAGGACAGGGGTGACAACTTCCAAGCTCTATATGGTCGTAGAAAAGCATGAACGCTAACCCTTTGCCGCAGCATGGATGGACATAGAGGGTATTGTGCTCAGGAAATAAGTCCATCAGAGAAAAACAAACACCATATGATCTCACTTATATGTGGAATCTAAAGAACAAAACAAGTGAACCAAGTTGAAGCAGACAGAGAGAGCGGACTGTTAGTTGCTAGACGGAAGGGCAGTTGGGGGACTGGGTGAAAAAGGTGAAGGGGTTGAGAAGTACAAATTGGTAGTTACAAAACAGTCATGGGGTGTAAGTAAAGCATAGGGAGTATAGTCAATAATGTTGTGATAACTACGCATGGTGCCAGATGGGTGCTGGAAAGATCAGGAGCGGGGAGCATTTTGAAAAGAACATGATATGCTGTTCCCCTGAAACTAATGAAAAATAATATTGAATGCAAATTATAATTGAAAATTAAAAAAAAAAGAAGTGAAATCAGAAGTCCTATTTTTAATTTTCTATTTAGCTGATAACCCTTCCCATCAGAGGAACTGCTCCATCCACTGCCTCTGTGCCAGTCTCACGTGGCTTTAATCCGCCACCAAGTCAGAGCACAGACAAGTCTTTTTCTTGGGATGTGGAACAAAACTGGCCACAAGCATAAGGCTCTGAAATACAAACAAAAGCTGAGTCTAGAAAGCAGGGAAGACCATGAACGGAGCACTTGGCTCTGCAAGCCAAAGAAAGAGAAGCATTGTCTTTATGAAAAAGAAATGTTGTCTAACTAAGCTTAAGATATTCACTTAGACTGATTTATGAGAGTGGAAGTGGGAGCAAGGGCAGGGGATGGATTTCCTCAAGCATAATCCTTGTGCCCTTCTACGCTGCCCTTGCTGCATTGATTCAGAGCGAAGGGCGTGCCTTACAAATGCTTCAGGCATGTTCCCATAACACCTCATTGTGCGCCAAGCAGTCATCATCCCCTGCAAAGTAGCGGTGTCTGGGAACAAGTTATCATTCTGAAATAATAAAGGCTATTCATTGTAATGGCATTTAAAATGCATGAGAGCATTTGTGACCAAACTCATACATATTTCTCACTAGGAATATGTGGCATTAATTATCAATACTGCCCCAGGGAAGGATATGCTTATGACATTATGAAGTAGGTCTTTCTTTTAATTTAAGGATGTTTGCATTTGGTTAATTTGGCCTGGTCTCTGATGACACCTTTCTGCAACCATCAGCATTTTTCTCCCTGGGTTGCATTTCAAAAATATTTGATATTACATTCTATACCATGCTGGTAGAAAGTTGTATTTAATATTATAAAATATTACAATTTAGGCATTACTTGACTAAAATTGACTATCTGAGTCAGATTTCATTTGAAAACAAATGTGACACATAGGAAAGGAAAAAGTACATAATTTCTAATAGACACTATTAATTACCTCATGTAAGGAACAACAAACAAGTAACTATTGGCTGGCATGCCTTCAAAGACAATGTAATAATAACATTAATATTATTATTATTAATAAAGTGATATTTTCATACCTACACTGAGATGAAAGGCCTTTGACTCCTATTATTTTCACAACAGTTTTTAATTGGATACATTTATCCCTCAAGTTCTTTCCAGATTCAATAGGCAATGCTCCTTTATTTATAGGTCAGGTAAGTAATCATCTACTGTGGAATGATCTACCATAAAATTTGAAATCCGTGTGGTAGGAGCAATTACTGAAATATCAACCTTCAGCGCTAGGTCTTGAAAGTTTAAAACGAAAAAGAGGTTTTACAGCATTACTGTACTTCATTAGAATCAGCCCAATAGAAAATGGATATGAAGATGTGAGAATTGGCCAAGATCATGAATGTTTCCTGTCATACATTTTTGGATTCTTGGTCCAATGCTTCCACTTACTCATCATGTGTCCCTGACCAAGTCTCTTAACTCTCTGAGCCTCATCAGGGAAATTTTCTCCATGTCCTCATCTCTAAAACGAATTTAACAGTATCTCCCACATGGGTGGTGGTGAAAATTATATGAAGTAACGTGCGGGGGGAAAAAAGTTCAGTACAAAGTCCAGCAAGAAGCAAATCTTCAGTAGCTATCTCAATGATCAGACTCATCTCCTTTTTTCTTTCCTTACTTTTGATCCAACTAATAAAAATATATTTTCAACTTCCTGGTAAATAAATTGATATAAAATTCCCCTTGGGGCTGCATTTATGTAAAAATGCTCAGATATGTAACTATTTTGTTTAGTGTGTCAGGGGACACAGTCAACATGAGACATGGTCCCAGAGCATGATTCTGGTTTTAATAAGGGAAACAGCACAGACACACATCCCATCAATAAAAATAGGAGCTACAATGATTACAAAAATGATGAGTAAGTCGAATAGTCAAGAGGAGGCAGAATCATGTTGGGGTTAGGAGGTCACTGGATGTTAGAGAAATTGGCCTGGAAAAAGTGGGCCCTCCACTGTAATTTGAAGGAGAGAAGGGAAATGATGAAGCAGAGGAAAGACATTGCCCAGAGTAAACATCTGGGTTGACAGAGGGTATGAAGGTCAAGTGGAACATGGCTCTTAAGGTGGGCAAACACCCACCCAGACAGGTGTTCAAGACTCTCATTATACCTAGTGATTCCTCAGAACTCTCAGGCAGGGCACACCTGCGTCGGCCTGAGCTGGGAGTTATCTATGCTACAGCTTTTATCTCTCCCTCCTTTCTCTCCATCCCATCAAATTGGGCCTGCTCTGTATTTGAGCACCGTAATAGTCTCTTCTCTGTTTTCACACTGGATGAAGCTCATCTGATAATATAATATTCACTAATATGAGATGAGCACATTTATAATTTATAAAATCTACATTATCCCAAAAAGTAGCAATAAAAACTTCAGCAAGTTTCTGTAGAGCTACCTGCGGAATCCACAGAATAAACACACCCTGCAAACAAAAAATAAAAATTGAAAACTGACACTGGAGTCTAATAGAGTAGGTTAAATGTGATCCCATTGTTTACTACAAAGTATATACATTTATGAATAAAATCGTGTTTCTCTCTAAGGGCTTGGATTACAATTGAATTGAATTTTCTTTTTCCTTATCTATATTTTCTAGTGTTATTCAATTTACATTCTGTCACAAATAACAAAATGTCCTAACTTAGCACTAATAATAATAAAAAATTAAAGTGCAAAAATAGAGAATTTCTCTTGCCCTCTCTCTTGTAGCTTAAAATATACAACATGGGGGTTGGAGGGTGGGACAACACAGACTTTGCACATTAGAATTAAAACATCAATAATAAGCACTAAACTAATTCAAGTAAAATTAAATTGTATTTAATCTACTTCAATATAAATAAATGTCACCCTAGCAGGTTTGGCTCAGTGGATAGAGCATCACCCTGGGATCCGAAGGGTCCTGGATTTGATTCTGGTCAAGGGCAGGTACCTCAGTTGCAGGATCCTCCCTGGCCAAGGCCCTGGTCAGGGCCCATGCAGGAGGCAACCAATCAATGTTTCTCTCACACTGATATTTCTCTGTCTTTCCCTCTCTTTTCCACTTTCTCTAAAAAAAAAAAAAAAAAAAAAAAAAAAAAAAGGAAAAGTATCTTCAGGTGAGGATTTAAAAATATATATACATATATACATATATGTCAAAAAATCACCAGATTTTGAGAAAAGATGAGAATGTTTATATTTGACTTTCTGCTAAGTTTCTCAGTAATCTTGGGCAAGTCACAATTACAATTATCTTAGAATAAGATCGGAGGAGCAGGTGATTTCTGAAAGGCCTTTCAGACCTCATGTTCTATCAAGGATGGGAAAATCCTTTTCGTCTGAATTACACTCTTGACCTCCTTCAGCCAGAGCAGGCTCCTCGCCAGTTTCAGCAATTGTGCACACGGTCCCCTGGGCAAGGACTGTGTCTTGTGTATACAATTACCCTTTAAAGAAGTCTCCTTCACATAATAAAAGCTCAAAAAATTTGGTAATAAATCATTCTTCTTGCTATGTTCATATTTTCATGACCTCAGGAAACCTGTCCCAAGACATTTCCAAGAATTTGATTGACTTGTCTGCATAAATAGCAATGGCTAATCTGGTCTAAGACCCAGTTCCAATGTAAAAACTAATTACAGCAAGGCACAGGATACAGGGTTTGAGTAAGACATTCCCAGCCAATTCTCAACATGTGAGAAAGTGGCCCCCGAAAGGCACCAAACGCCATGCTTCTCATGGCCTGTGATCCATGGCCTGGTTTCACCTTCCCTGTGTCCTTCAGAGGAGCACGGAATTGTTTTGGAAATTTCATCATTTTCAGAAGAAGCCGGAGTAAGCATGCCGGTTAAACTGCTCAGTGAGCGTATTTGTCAGCGCACTACACGTGAGAAACAGGAGACAAGGCTGCCCTCGGGAACTGGGAGGCAGCAAGCAGAACAGCCAGCCAGAGCAACCCAAAGTCAAAACCTGGGGCGCATGCATGCTCCCTCAGGAGAGACAGCGCAGAGCAGACGACAGCTCAGCTGACCAGAGACCCGGCAAAGGCCATGTGACCGGGAGGATTGGAGCCATCCCCACACTAAACTGAAGCTAATCACATTTGTTGTGGTTTCTCCTTTGCTTGCATTTATTTATTTAATTTTGGATTGGGAAATCAAAAATATGATATATGATTTCATTAACAAAATTAATCAAAACTTTCAAGACTTGGTGTGGTGATCAGTTTGCAATATATACAAATATTGAATCATTATGTTGTATACCTGGAACTAGCATAATGTTTTATGTCTATACCTCAATAAAAAAAAACTTTCAATTTTCTAGTTACCATGTAGTGCATTGTAAAATATGTAGTAAAACTAAAGAGACTTACTTAACCATCGTTATTTTTACTTTTGAAAAAAAGGATCAGAAAACAGATCAACTATTTTAAAATGAATGCAGCAGATTATTTCAGTAGAAAGGTCCACCCACAAAGAGAAAAGTGTCTGTGGAGGCAACGGTAAATGTTTTCTGGGACTCTTCATATCAAAGTCATGGGCTCAGCTCATGGGGCCCTTTAATACTGCACGCTATATCATAATGGACTTTTGTTTGGAAACCAAGTTCTTACCATATCAATTATATGAGTCAAATCAGCAATGTCCAAAAAGCATCTGTTGTATAATTCTTAGCTATGTATAGAGATACCAAATATTGTACATGCACACAAATTTTCTTTTAGAAGTATACTATCATGTATAAACTCAAGTAAATGTTTTTAATTGTGGCTGTATAGAAAATACACAATGATATCTATAATAATAAAAGCATAATGTGCTAATTAGACCAGACATCCTTCTGACATCCTTCCTGATGACCTTCTGGATGAAGCCGGGGCTGCAAGGGAAGCCCAGGTCCCGGGTGCCAAAGGGAAGCCGGTGCCAGCAGCTGGGGAAAGGAAGGTCTACTCTTGCACAAATTTCGTGCATTGGGGCTCCAGTCTCTAATAAAAGCCTCTTTTGAGAAATAAGCTACTGTGGTTGCATTGTGCTGCATATATATATATATTATATGGTAGGCATGAGAATATAAAATGTCATGAAGTAACACAGACCCTGAGTCATTAGCTTTAAAATATATTTTTTCTAAGATGCATGGAATGAGAAGAGCACTACTGACTCAGGAAAGTCCAGTTAAACTGCTGCCTCACCCATGAACACCCCAATTCACCCCTGTTCCTTCTCTAAGCTCCCTCAAAATTTCATTTTCATCTCTGGTCTTTATGTCCTAACTATGTGTCATAACTGCAGGACTTATTTTTTTTTCTTAAATACATTTTATTGAGTTTTTACAGAAAGGAAGGGAGAGGGATAGAGAGTTAGAAACATCGATGAGAGAGAAACATCGAGCAGTCGCCTCCTGCACACCCCCTACTGGGGATTTGCTCGCAACCAAGGTACATGCCCTTGACCGGAACCGAACCTGGGACCCTTGAGTCCGCAGACCGACACTCTATCCACTGAGCCAAACCGGCTAGGGCTGCAGGACTTATTTTGGACAATTTGGTTTTCAGCTAGACCAGTGGTCGGCCAACTGCGGCTCACGAGCCACATGCGGCTCGCGAGCCATGGTTTGCCGCTCTGTTGACTAATGAGTTTGCTGACCACTGGGATAGGGGCTTAATCACAAGGAACAACAACAGCCTGTAATTATTGGAATAGAGAGTCTACATTAGTGGTCGGCAAACTCATTAGTCAACAAAGCGGCAAACCACAGCTCGCGAGCTGCATGTGGCTCGCGAGCCGCAGTTTGCCGACCACTGAGCTAGACTGTAAACTCCTTAAGGCAAAAGGATGCAACCTAATGATATCTGTAAACTCCATTTACACACATACACATTGCTTACCACATTGTAATCACTTCATCATCCAAAAAAGAGACTCCATCACTGTGAAAAACCTGGAAGACAGCAATGAGAAATCAGAGATGATGAGAAGTTTGGAGTAAAACCCAATGATGATAATCAGGGCCTGGTTTCTACCTGGATTGGGGTCTGGTCCAAGGAGGGGCAGAGTGCCACACTGGTAGCCAGATTAGAAGTTAGTGGGCACAGAAGAAAGACCACTGTATTGGGGGCTAGAGTGCTCGATGCCAGTTCAATCTGCCACTAGGTAATTATGGCCTGAGGGAATATCACAATATCACCAGGCCTCGGGGTGTTGTATGTCCTCTTACTTTATAAATTGAAGAGGTCAGTATACTCTGATGTTTCTAGAAACTATTATAGTTTACTAGAAGCCCGGTGCACAAATTTGTACACGGATGGGATCTGGCCGGCCTGCCCCGATGGGGGTCAATCAGGGACCGGGCAGGCCAGGGGGAGGGGCCTCAGGAGGTTGGCCAGCCAGCCCCACCCCTGATCGGGGTGGGTGGGGCCGGCCAGGGGGAGGGGCCATGGGAGGTTGGCCAGCCAGCCCTGGCCCTGATCGGGGTGGGGGGGCTGACCAGGGGCCAGGTTGGCCAGGGGGAGGGGCCGCAGGATGTTGGGGGGGCCGATAGGGGCTCCAATCAGGCTGGTTGGCCGCTGCAGTGTGGGTCATAGCGGCCGGTCATTCTGGTCATTCCATCATTCTGGTTGCTTGGCTTTTATATATGTAGATGATGAGGAGTCAAATCTATCTTAAGCTTCTTGGAAACTATTCAAACCTAAACACTATTTTGAAAATTTTTAAGCATGATATCTGGGTCTGAAACAGATAGTAATAATAGTAATAATATTTAATATTCATTTATTTAACAGATATTTGTGAGGACCTATTCTAGGCAACGAGGATACAGTGGAGAACAAAACATGTAGTTCAGGGAGGTGACATTCCACACTCATGATCCAGTGCGTCTGAGGGCAATGAAGACCTTGGGCAAAACCACTGCAAGGGCCCATGGTGGAAAGTGCCAGGGCCAAAAGGCATTCAGTGCCTGACTCTGAAATGCTTATTAGGGGCCACATGGTACATGTATTCTCTCATCTCATCCTAACAACAATCCTATGACGTGATTATTATGATTTCTTTATGCCTATTTTACAGATGAAAAAAATCATGGGCACAGAGACATCCATTAAAGTTCCCAAGAGATAGCAAGCACAAAGGCCCTAGAGCCTGTGCCCTACCCACTCTGAGTACTGTCTTCCACCAAATGATACATGGTACACGCCTTTCAAGATTTCATAAGCCAAAATCAGCATTTCTGTGCATTTAGAACTCTCTCTTTTCCCCACTATGTGGATCACATAAAAAAACTATTGAAAGAGTGCCAACATTTTTTAGGAGTTGGCATCGTGACACGTGATTTTGGCTTAAATCAGTGCATCTTGGGCAATACGTTTCAAAAGCAGCGTGTGACAGCCATAATTAAAAGACTAAAATTGAACAACAGAAAAATCAATACCAAGGCCCCGTGCCATGGCCCTTAACCTTCAACCCTGCCGTGTTGGTGGAATGTTCTGAATGGAGAGATCTCAGAAGACCCAAATCATCTTTCTACGTCAGCCTGTTCAAGGACATACAATGACCACATTTCAATGAAACAACATCAGAGGCTGTAATAGAATCAGGCTTCACAAGAGGCAGAGACACACAAGGTTGGTATAGAGCAGTGATTCAGTGCATGGGCGATGTACTCATGGCTTCAAGCTGGCTCTCTGCTAGCTCTGTGTTCTTAGGCAACAGCCCCAATTTCCTTATCTTTAAAGTAGGAATAACAATAATATCAACCTTGCATGTTTTTTGTGAGAGTTGAAAGAGTTTACATATGTTAAAATCATAGTGCAGCATTGGCACATAGGAAATCTACAATAAATATTATCTACTGGTATTATCATTAATAAACATAGCAACTTGAGCAAAAGGGGTTTGCATACCCAGAGGAAGAAGAGGCCTGACACCTAAGAGGATACTTATTACTATTTTTCCACTCTACCCTGAGTGTTGAAAGGAGCCAAGACTCCCTTCCCAAAGTGCTGCCTCAGGACTAGGTTCAGAAGCTAACAGTTAGCAGTAGCAGCATTTTCAAACAAAAAGGGCAATGACATGACTTTGACTTGTTTCTGTACATTCATATAAATAGCTCAACTAATGAGTGTCTTACAAGAACAAAGAATGAAGATGACTCTGCTGGTCTGTAAAAGATTCCTATAGACTCAGCCCCTTTGTCAGCCCACAATAGCCCCAAATGATCTGAGCATTTCCTCTCTCTCTTTGGATGACTCGAAAGCACTTCCCAGCAAGTCAACTCACAACATTAAAGCAATGTTCATTCCCAATTTACACCAGATTTCATCCCATCCTATCAACAGCCCATCCAGAAGAAGAAAAAAAAAGGAGGCTTTCTTACACATGGTTTCCATGGTGTTGATGTGTTTCTGCCCTAAACAGACAGATGCAGATGAAGCAATGCATGTCGATGCCATTATGAGGCTGTGAAATGGGCAGAAGTGTCCTTACACACTCATGCAATCACACACACTGTGGACATCCTGTTTACTTGGCTCATCCTCTGGCGCTTGGCTGTGGTATATCAGCACATTACTGACAGCTGGGAATTTCTCCAGGGGAACATGCCTTTCCAATGACAAACATCCCAAGAGCAATGGGAACACATGTCTGCCTGCAGTGTCTGTACAAAGCAGCACAGTCTCCCTCAATGCAGAGCATGTTGGGTGCTTGGGTTTTGTTGGGATGCCACCGAGGGCCCCTACTGACCTTCAGAGGCCATATGAGATAATACATTCTTAGACCCCTATTTCTGGACTGCTTTGGGCAAGGTCAGGATGGCAAATATCCCACTTCCACAATATCAGATGTTACGGTAATTCCTTTTAGCTAATGTGTAAGAGTAAAGGAATGCCTTCCGACCTCATCTAGGCCCTGTGGAATCTGTTGAAAATGCATGACAGCTGTGGGCTTTGGCGAGGCTGTCTGTGAATGTATGAGATTTGGACACAATTCAAAGCTAGAAATAACTGTACAACGCATAACCCTGCACCACTTCTTTCTCTCTCTTTCTCTCTCTCTCTCATTCTCTCTCGTTCTCTCTCTCTCTCTCATTCTCTCCCCGCTCTCATTCTCTCTCTCTCCCCCTCTCTCATTCTTTCTCTCTCTTCCCCCTCTCGTTCTTTCTCTCTCTCTCGTTCTCTCTCCCTCTCTCGTTCTCTCCCCCCCCCCCCTCTCTCTCCCTCCCTCCCCCCATCACTCATTCGCACACACTGTAGCTTGGTCACAGTCTCGACCTCACAACTTTCATGCATTCTTCATGGCCCAGAGCTGTGGGTAACATCCTCCACACACAAACACAGATGTGGAAAGAAGAAAGAGGCAGGGGCGGGGGTCAGAATCCCAGAATGATTTTAATAAGGCACAAGAACAGGAAATTGAGAAAGAGCCTTTTTTTAAGTATCCAACTGGGAGTTGAGAGGCAGCAGCAAACTCACACACTTGTTTAAAAGCCCATCTGCAGTTAGAATCATCATCGAGTTTTCTGATGATTTATAGAGGCACTCATTTTCTCAAACCTGCATTATTTTTAAAGCCTCTGACTAGTATTTACGCTTAGTTCTCGCAACTTCCATATGTACTCTATGCTGCGCCCCTCACCACCTACTGCCCAGCTAGAGGCAAGAGAGTGTGTGTGCGGCGCTTTGGAGAAGAGGAGATGACTAGGAAAAGGAACCGAGAGAAACGGGGTCCGCTCAAAGACTGTTTTCTTAAATCAGATGACTAGTATCCTCACACCCATTGATTCTGACCTCAAAATCCCTACTCTTGACATTTTGACTTAAATGTCATCTCAAGAGTCAAAGACATTCTGCAACCTGGTTGCTAAATAATGTGACATCCTGGGAAACGCGGCTTCTCCTGGAACTCCTGCTACTGCCATGTGCATCTGAAAGATCCCCTCTTGGCCCAGTCGCATTGTTCTAACAGAGTTTTCCCTTCTGGTTAACCCCACTTGGACACATGTGGTGGCAGTATATCAGTCGTTAACAACACAGGCTCTCAGTCTAACGTGAGCCACACATGATCTTATCCAAAGTGTAGCCAAGATGGAGGTTTAAAAGTCAAGAATTACTTCTGCAGCCATATTACCCCATTGATATCCTAAAATGAAACAAAAATACATACAATACTTTATTAGGACACAGAAAACAATGTAAAGGAGAAAAAACAATTCCTACTGAGAATTCACCGGATGCTGTCAACCGCTCTCCAGCCAGCTGGATCTATTCCCATGTCCAGAAGCAAAGAAAAAATAACCCTGGCCATCCATGCACAAGGACCCAAAACACCTCACTCATAGGATAGATTCCCAAAGAAACCCACTTGGGGACACAGATGCTGGCTGGGGCGTTTAGTCTTCCATCAGGATCAATTCTAACAAGCTGTGCTATTTGGATTCCCAGGCCACAGTGGATTAGAAACAGCACATTAAAGAAAGGCAGGATTCTGGTGAGGAGAGTGTCCTGGCAACAACCAGACACACAGCTGGCCAGCTCACAGCAAAAGGAAAGAGCAGCAGCTGAGCAATGTGCTTGTCCAGGGCATTTAGGACAGAGGTCCCAGACATCACAACACAGCACAGAACTGTAATGGATGGGCCTGATCTTGACCCTGGGTCATCAAGGAAAAGACACAGTCTACATAAGAATCCACGGGTGTCAATAATACATTTATGATATGTTCATACCAGGACAACGTAAAATTAGAAATTTTAGTACTTCAAAGGAACTGATTTCCTTTTTCTCTAAAATAAATAAATGTGGAATACCTCATTGTCCCAGAACCACAGATTTTTATTACTACACTTAAATATAGAAGGCTTATAAATAAGAATTTAATATCAGTGTTTTATTTTTTATGCTCATACTCCACAGATATGCATTACATGCTATCAACATCACGTAAGCACTTTAAAAAATAATTTCAAGAACATTCTACCATGAAAATAAAATGAAAGAGACAGATATTATGCTTTTATAACTTAATGTCTAAAAATAGAAAATTGAGAACATATCACTCGACACACACACACACTCTCTACCACCATCACCACCACTATACCAAGGACATGAAGGACCGAAGAGCAGCAAATTAGGCAAGTGAGTGAATTAGGCAAGAGTGGGGGAGAAGCATACTTCAGATGTAGAGCACTCATGGGCAGAGAGTCAGGCAACAGGTAGAAATGCTCAGGAATGAGTTTGTCTGGACAGAAGAGAGTGCTTGCCCCTGTCTCATGATCTCTATGCTCTTCTCTGGATTTCACACTGCAACTCTTCGCGGCATTGAAAGCCCCAGGCCTTGTCATGACCATCAAGCCAGTACACCAACCAGGCTCTCTTCCTCCAACTAAACTCCTGTTTATAAACTCCTTTTGTAAATTCTACAGTGGACACCAACACCACACCCCTTCTTCTGATAATTACTCTATCCCATTGTATAGTTTCCTAGGGCTGCCGTAACAAATAACCACAAACTGGGCTGCTTAATAAAACAGAAATGTTTTCTCTCATAGTTCTGGGAGTAGAGGTCAGAAACCAAGGTGGCAACAGAGCTTTGGGGGAGAATCTTTCCTTGCCTATTTCAGTGTCTGGTGGCCCCAGGCATCCTTGGCTTGTGGCAGCATCCCTCCAATCTCTGCCTCTGTCTCCACATCCTTCTCCTCGGTATGTCTGTGTCTCTCCTCTGCCTATAAGGACATGGGCTCACCTGAAATCCACTATGATTTATCTCAAGATCCTTAACTAATGACATCTGCAAGGATCCTATTTCCAAATAAGACCATATCCTGAGACTCTAGGTGGACAAAATTTAAGGTGTTGGGGTGGGGGTGGGGACAATTTATCCCACTATACTGATTCACATAATAACTTCCAAATCAGGCACCATTTATACCAGGATTCTATATCTCTGACTCTGCATAAATATTCCAATGATAGACATCTGCAAACAAATTATTTCTCATTCAACAGCTGTTTTCTCCCCTTCCTTTTCCCTCTTAGATACCTGTCTCTAAAGTTAGATGCTGAAAGATCCAGACACTTGCTGTCCCAAGCTCCTTGCAGCCAGGAGTGACCCAGTGACTCAGTTCAGCCACTGAGGCAAATGAGGAAATGCAATAGCCAGTCAATTTTCCAGGGTGCTAACGAGGCTTAAGCTCAGGGTCCCATACTCACAATGACCCCAACCAAAGCCCTATGCTGAATTTGGTATTTTTAATATTGTCCTGTTTTTCTTAAACAACATCCCCAAAATTGTATCCATTCAGGCCCCACGAAACCTGAAAGGCAGCAGTTTCCCTCCTGACACAAAGAGAATGTCACACAGAGCGTTTCCTTGTCTGCCTCCTTTCTTCCGGCTTCAGATGTTGCCATAAGGACATGATTATTATAGTAACAGCAGCCATCCTTCTTCAAGAGTGGAATGCTGAAAGAATCCTAGACATTCTGCCCCTTGACATCATTGCTCTGAACCAGCCCTGGAGCCATCCCCGTCCAGATTTCTTGAGATATGAGAAAAATACACCAAAAGGGGTCATTTAAGTTTTATTCTGTCATACAGCAAAAGCATCCTGCTGTGGCACTTGACCTAGGCTGGGCCGCTTAGTGCTTGGCCCTGAATTTTTGGACTTGGGGTGCAGGGGGTCTGGTCAGTGTCACTTTGTCGCCTAACATTTTAAGCTATAAAAATCTGAAACATTCTGGCCACCGGAATTCTTGCCACAGGGATGAAACCTCTCTACAGAAAGAGGAGAATGGACTTGACATGTGGAGAGAGAGAGGCACGGTAAGAAACAGAGAAGGATGCCTGATGCTCTGGGCCTGATTCCTGATGTTGCTGCGATTGTGACCTTTCTCCAGTCATGGTTTTCCAACGATTTCATAGCTCATCCTTTCACTGAAACCAATTCAAGCGGGATTTCTTTCACTAATAAATTAAGTAGACTAATTAGCAAAGCTTCCTTTCGTTCTCCCAGATGTTGCCATTCCTGTGTCATTTTCTTCTCTTATTTCTCTATACCTCTGCCAAGGAGCTGGAATCCAATCCCACGGCTTCAAATGCCCTTAGTGATTAAGAGGGAGCTGCACAGGCAGACACACCTGGACTTACTTCCTGTTCTGTTACTTACCAGCAATGAAATGTTGGCAAGTAACCATCCCAGAGCCTTATGGATATTATTTCAAAGAAGAGATCGCGGTACTATCAATCTTATGGGACTCTAAGAAATAAATAAGCGGATACGTATAGAGCATTTAACAGAAGGCTTGACACACAGTAAACAGGAAATGCATTGATTATCGTCACATGGGCAAATATGGTCATTATAATTTCTGAATCACAAGACAAAAATCCTTCACTAACCCCAACCTCTGTCTTGCATTCCAATGCTACATCTCTTATTTCCTTCTGAAGCTCTCCATTAATATTTACCAATTTCACCTTATACTGAACTGGTTCCCATTTTTCTTTTTTCCATCTCTCCTGCCCCGCCCACACTGCAGTGAGCACTCACAATTCAGTTTGTGACACCATCATTATCCTCTCAGTCATGCAGACTCAGACCTCAGTTAGTTATTGGTTTGGTCAATTGCCCTGTCACTGATTTGTACAATTTTTCCTAACTAAAACAGAAATTAAAAAAACCACAAGGATTATGAATTACAGTTACTTGCATGTTTCTTTTATTGAGTTGTTCAGCTATTGAATATCTTTTAAAGCAAATTTGAGACTCTACAATGTTGAATCTATTGTGCTAGCCACAGGTGGTGGTTTACAAAAAAAGGTGGGGGACATCTTTCATTGGTCAAAAAGAACTTGTTTTCTCTATGAGGAGATAGGACATGTGGGCAAACTATCATTGTATTGGTCACATTTTTCCAGGCATTAGAAAAAAAAAAAAATACCAAGTGATTAGGGACTTCAGAGTCAGAGGTCACTCCTATCCTAAGTACGCTTTCTTTTAGAGAATATCACACTTCAATGAGAAGGATACCCTCTTTTGGCCCCATACTTTGGAAGCCTGCACATTATAAACATACAAACTGAATTTCTAGAGGAGTACACAGCTGCCCTGACATCTGACCCAGCAGGCAGAGCTCATCCAGCCCTGCCTGGCACTTTAAATGCCAGCTCTCATGTCAAAGTCCTTTCCGTTCCCAAATCCTCATTTCTTCAGATCTCTTGCTGTCTGTCCCTCAACAAACGATGGCATGAGGTCAGCCTCCTCGGGCTTCAGAGATGGCACGGCTTCCTTATGTGGGAAAGGCCGTAGCAGCAGACTCAGGCAGGAGAGAGAAAACATGTTAATGAACCCGGCATGTCCTTCTTCTCAGCGTGTATGCAACAGATTCTTGCACCATGAAGTGCCTTTCCCCAGCTGCTGCTGAGCATCGTTTTCTCCTCCATATGTTCCAGGTGTGGTGTCTGGACCGGTTTCTACTTTAGTAAATTAGCACATTTTCAGTGAGGTCCACGGGGAAGCTGAATGGTGTGCAATATTAAATACTGCAAACTTCCCTTAAATTTACTGTAGGTAAGCCTTGGCTGGGTGGAGGGGTCATCCTGCACACGGAAAGGTTGCAGGATTGATTCCTGGTTGGGGTGCATAAGGGAAGCAACCGATGAGTGTTTCTCCTTCACATCTACGTTTCTCTCTCCCCCTTCCTCTCTCTCTAAAATCAATAAACATATCCTCAGGTGAGGATAAAAAGAAGTTACTTCATGTAAATTTACAAGTAATATTCATGACCTGTGATACTGATTGTTTATATTACCACTAGGGGCCTGAGGCACGAAATTCGTGCAAGAGTAGGCCTTCCTTCCCCCGGCTGCCGATACCAGCTTCCCTCTGGCACCTGGGACCCGTGTTTCCCTCTGGCCACCGGCACGCACCCAGGACCCAGACTTCCCTCCGGCCCTGGCTTCATCTGGAAGGACATCTGGAATGATGTCTGATCTAATTAGCATAGTATCCTTTTATTATTATAGATATGGATGTAGATATTGCTTTAAAAGGTGGTAAAACCAATATGCTATTAATAGCACTTTATTCAAGGAAGTTAAAATACTGAAAACATTTTCTGTGATGGTATTTTTTCATAAAGCTGCCTATTAAAATGCTAAACATGCCCTGGCTGGGTTGGTTAGAGCATTGTCCCATACACCAAAAGGTTGCAGGTGGTATCCCTGGTTAGGGCACATATGGGAAGCAACCAACTCTCTCTCTCTCTCTCTCTCTCTCTCTCTCTCTCTCTCTCTCTCTCTCTCTCCCTCTTTCTTAAAAAAAATCAATAAAAACAGCCCTGCCCAGCATTGCTTAGTGGTTAGAGTGTTGGCCTGAGAAACAAAGGATTACAGGTTCAATTCCCCGTCAGGGGCACATACCTGAATTGCAGATTCGATCCCAGTTCTGTTGATCACCAATTGATGTGTCGCTATCACATATAATTTGTCTAAATATTTGAAAAATATAAATCTAGCTAAAAACGTTGATAGCTAATTAAAAGTGAAAAATGTAGAAGACTATGGTGTTGATATACCTGAAAGTTGACATAATATCCAAGATTACTGTTTGCTATTATTGTGCATATCTGGGTTGTCTCTGTAGGTTAACTGGCACTGTTCGGATAAGTAATAACCAGTTGATGTGTCGCTATCACATCCTTGTTTCTCTCTTTCTCTCTCTCTCTCTCCCTCCCTCCCTCCCTCCCTCCCTTCTACTCTCTCTAAAAATCAGTGGAAAAAAATATCCTCAGGTGAGGATTAACAAATAAAAATCAATAAAAATATTTTTTCAGGTGAGGATTAAAATAAATAAAAATTCTAAACATGATGTGTAACATTTATGGTCACTTAGAATCACATACTACTTTAAGAATTTTATTGATAGTTCTAGTTAAGATGGCCTCAATAGAATTCTCCAAAATGAAAATTAAAAAAAAACACAAAAGTCTAAGAACTATGGTGACTCAAGAAATGCAGTCTAAATTTACATCACTGTAAATATAACACAATTATGTAAAAAAAAAAATCTTGATTATAACAACATTGTTAACTTTGTTGAAATAAAGTCAGGAATAAATTTTTTAATATAGATACAATAATTTATTATATTTTTATTTTATTACTTATCTGAACAGTGCCAGTTAATCTACAGAGACAACCCAGATATGCACAATAATAGCAAACAGTAATCTTGGATATTATGTCAACTTTCAGATATATCAACACCATAGTCTTCTACATTTTTCACTTTTAATTAGTTATCAACGTTCTTAGCTAGATTTATATTTTTTAAATATTTAGACAAATTATATGTGGATCTCATTCATACTTCAGACCTAGGCCTTGCAAACATTAACAGCAAGCCTACTTTTTAAGGCACTTTGTGGGTTAAAGAGAATCTAAATTTAGCTTTGAAATACAGGTACCAGTTTAAGAAATACCAAGCAAAGTTTGAGTTGGGCAAACACGTAAGGAGACACCACCAAAGATGAGCAAATGTGCAAAGCTGGAGATGCCCGGGAGATGCTAGAATAGAAGGTCCATGACAGCACAAAGTGTGTCTATTTTGTTTGTTAGTGTATCTATCTTTGAAGCCCAGAAAAGTGCCTGGCTCATAGCAGACATTCAAAAATATCTGTTGATTGAAGGAATGTGTACATGATAGCAAAGTCTAATTTGAATAGAGCAGAAGATATATAAAGTAGAATTGTGGGAGCTAAGGCTTCAAGGAGAGTTAGAAAATAGTTCAAATAATATATTACAAAATTGATCAGAAAATGTGGCATCCTATATAATAAAAGCCTAATATTTTAAGTGTCTGGTCATCCAATCATCCGTTCAACCAATCAAAGCGTAATATGCTAATGGTATGGTAAGGCCTCTCAACCGCTTGCTATGACATACACTGACCACCAGGGGGCAGATGCTCCGACCGGTATGTTAGCTTGCTGCTGGGGGTCCAGCCAATTGGGACTGAGCAAGATGGGCCAGACATGCCCTGGAGCATGGTTCCTCACCGGCTGGCCAAACTCCCGCATTCCTCCCTGGCCCTGATCGTGCACTGGAAGGGTCCCTGGGCCTGGCCTTGCCCCCTCTCGTAATCTGGGACCCCTCAGGGGATGCCAGAGAGCCGATTTCGGCCTGATCCTGCAGGCCAGGCCGAGGGACCCCACTGGTACACAAATTCGAGCACTAGGCCTCTAGTTGATTTATAATAGAGATTGACAGACATCATGTCCCCTCTATCCCCTCCTAAAGATGAGGACAATGTGGTTTGAGGGCATGGATATTTTCATTGAAAGAAGTAAAGAGATTATTGGGGAAAAGAAAGGAGAAAGGAAGAGAAGGGAAGGAAAAGGAAGAGAAGAGAAGAATGGAAATGGGAGAAAGAAAAATGGATGAAGGACCTTCGGGAGACTTTGGGGATAAGTATACTCGGACCCCTAAATGTTTGCTTTGTATAAAGGCTCAACACACTCCTGGAAAGAACAGTGAAGAAAATGCTTTGAAAATTATGTGAGCTTCAAAACTTGGATGTCTAGGTAAGGAAAAGGATAGAGACCACCTCTTCACCTCTTGGGATGTTTTTCCTGGAATATGTCACCAAGCTGTGTCCTTGTCCAGAGAATGCTGTCAGCATTCACAAGGAAAGGACTTTGGGTGTCGTATTCCTGGATTCCTTCATTGCACCCTCGATTCAGTTTTCAAAGGAACTCTGTGAAGTCCCCATAAAAGAAGAGCCTTGGGAGAAAAAAAGAGTGATTCAAATTAAAGAGTCATGACATTGAAGGCAAATGAAAAAATTAAGAGAAGTTCTTCTATAGAACCCATCAAAAAATTATAAGGCATCATAGAAGAACCTGTACAGAATTCTGTAGTTTGAACTATGAAAAGAAAAGGAAAAATTAGAGCAAATCTGACAAAATGTGCATTTGTCCCAAATATTCTAAGTTGATTGTTTAAGTTTTAAAGTTTCTTACTCAGCCACCAACTTTCTGTTGAATTCTCCTAAGTATTTTTCTTTTAGTTCATAAATATTTTTCTTGCTAAAATTGAGGCTTCAGTATACACGTCTTGACCTAGGTTCACATTTTATAGCTGAAAAAATATATAAAACCTCAAAGGAAATCAGCAAAATTGTTGAGTTTTAGTTGGTTTTAGGTCAGAGGGCAAGAATTCATCGAATTTTATATACTTTCCATCTAAAATAAATACCCAATTTTGCCCAAAACTATGCCCTAATTTTCTACTTCTTCTGGGGCCAAATTTTTCAGTTAATGTGGCACAAATGTAGAGTTTTTAATAACACCTGAAACCAGGTGAATTTTTAAAATGATATTGATGCTAAATTTTATAAGACTATAGAAAACAGAAATTTTCCATTACCCAAATAAATAATTGCTGATGATACCTAAGAAAAGAAAAGAAAATTTCTTAGAGTACATTATCATACAACACAATACCTTTAAATCTTTGTATCTTTGTATTTAAAACTGGTGGTTTCCCCAAAGTAGGCATATAATAATTTCATGATTCCATGTGGCTGAGATTTCAGTTAAGACTTTGAAACATAGAACCAAAGTTCAAATATTACTTAACTAGTTGGTGATTCCTTCCATCTAAATTTCATAAGCCAAGGTAAATAAGAATAAAACATATGAGTGTATACTGTGGTTGTCATTAAGACATAAGGAGGGAACATAAAATGAAATTCAATAAACTGATTTCAAGAAGGCTAACAGTTTTATTAAACCCAGAAACTAGAAATTCCTATTGGAACATAATTTATCTTATTTCTAAAGTGTTAGTAAATTGCTGAGAAATAGAGTTTGATTTCCCACCAGTCTACCTTCCTCCCAAGAAATATTTACATTCTCGAAGATCCCACTGGGGATTAAGTTAACAAGTCTTTAGCAGGTTATTTCCATATTTGCAATACAAACACCACAGAGCATATAAATTCTGTCTTTCAAGATGTATAACTTAGGTGACTGAGCAAGCTCAGGCCAGATAGATGAAGAGCTACCAGAACGTGAAGTAATCAATAGTCCAAATGCTAAATTATACAGAATGGAATAGGATTTTAGAGAATGTTTTTTTTAAAAAAAGGGTTATTAGCTAAATTTTAAGAACAAATAGGTTTTGAGTTGGAGACTCATTGACTCATATTCCATACTTAGTGAATTGCTATTGTTGACAGGCACTGTGTGAGCTTATAGAAAGTCAAAGATGACAGAGTCCATAATCTTTACGGAAAGATCTACGGGAGACACAGAGGAAAGAGGACAATAAAATTCGGTAAGCAATACAAGTGTGTTCGGGATGCAATGACACGGCAAACAGAAGGCAGCAGATTCTGCCTGGAATGGGGTGGGTGGGGAGTCTGCTTGAAGGAAGCTTGGACACCAGACATGTAAAAAAGGAAGGGGAGGCATGCTAGGCAGAGGAACCATAGGAACAACATAACAAGTCGTAAGGAGCAAAGCTTGTGGGTTGGAAGTGGGGTAGAGATCAAGAAAAAAACAGAAATACGCTGAGAAGCACTGGGCAGTAAGGATAGATAGCTGAGCTGGGGCTGGATGTGAATTATGTAGTGGTTGAATGCTACCGCCCCCCTCCCCGGTGATATGTCTATAGGGTGTCCAAAAATTGTATACACACTCTTTGAATAATTCTAAGGCAGTGTTTATTAAAATACATTTCATATTAAAAATTGAGCTATCAGCTGTTAAAGTATGTGTGCATTTTGGGGGACATCCTGTATATCTTCATCCCCAGAACCTGTGAATGTAACCTATTTAGGAAAAGGTCTTTGCAAATGTAACAAAGTGAAGAGTCTTGAGATAGGAGATCATCTTGGATTATCTGGGTGGGCCCTAAACTGAATGACAGGTGTCCTTGTAAGAGCGAGGCACAGGGATATTTAACAGAGAAGAGAAGGCACAGAGAAGAGAGGAGGAAGCACTCTGATGTAAAAATTGGAATTTTGCCGCCACGAGTCAAGAAATGCCAACAGCTACCAGATGCTGGAAGAGGTAAAGAATGGCCTTACTGACACCTTGACTTTGGACTTCTGTCCTCTGCAACTGTGCAAGGATAAATTTCCGTTGTGTGAAGCCACCCAGTTTGTGGCAGTTTGTTATGACAGCCCAAGGAATCTAAGACAGAGGGCCTCGAGTTCCACAATGTAGGCTGCTCTGATGGGTGATGATTTCATTTTGCTGTACAGGTTGTTTAAAAATGGGATACCAGGCCCTAGCCAGTTTGGCTCAGTGGATAGTGCATCTGCCTGTGGACTGGAGGGTCCCGGGTTCAATTCTAGTCAAGGGCACATACCTCGGTTGAAGGGCCTGGGCCCTGATCGGGGCTCGTGCAGGAGGCAATCAATCAATGTGTTTCTCTCACATCAATATTTCTCTCTGTCTTTCCCTCTCTCTCTTCTACTCTCTCTAAAAATCAATGGGAAAATATCCTCAGGTGAGAATTTTTTAAAATAAATAAATACGTAAATACATAAATAAATAAATATAATAACAATGGGATACCAGATTGATATGGAGTTAGGGAATGGATGATTAGAAGGAAGGAAACCTGTTGATAGCTATTATAATAATTCAAGAAAAAGGACATCAGATTGTTCTCAAACATATAATTTTAAAAATTTTACAACCATCATAATTCTCATGCAGATAGTCAAAGTTTTACTGAACTTACTAAAAATATCAGCTGGATGGAAAGCCAGTTTATCTTGCTGGTTCACTATACTGAAACATACTGACCAATGTATAATAGAGTCAGTGGAAGAAAAAAAAAAGAAATCTGTAATGAGATTGATAGATTATAACCACCGCTACAACAACAAAAACAGATTTCCCCACCCCACCCCCACCCCCAAAGTCAGAAATCACAAACTTTGGTTCATTCTCACGTCTGGGCTGAAACCATCTGCACCAGAAGGATAAACGTGCAGCTTGCTGGTTTCCTACAAATTCATGTCTATGCTTACAAAGTTGTAAATGTCATCACGGATTCCAGTAAACACCAGGTCAAGGAAAGTGACATTCTTTACACAGATGACCTTTAGGTGAACTTGTTAGATGATGCCATAGCTTAACAAAAAAAAGTCATGCAGTTTTCTTTTTGCCTTCCCTGAAAGTTTTGGATATTTTATTCGTAATATTTGATACTCAAGTTGAGTCAAAGAGGGGAACGCGTTATTTTAGAGATGTTGCAAAGAACTTACAAAGAAAGACTAACACTGACCTCACTGCTAAGAGAAGTACAGGAATGAATTCATGTCGAGCCCTTGGAGGGGCACCTTCTCCAATGGTCCATCACTATCTTACATTGTTTTAATATAATTTGTTTGGGAAATCTTCTAGGAGGATATATTTTTAATAAAATACATTTGCATCCTGTATTCAATAATATCTGAGTAGCTACTGTGTATATAGTTACATGTTGCTTTCCTTTGAGGTCCTTATTGTATTACTAAGCTTTGAAGGTATTAAAGGTCTAACGCATAAAATAGTAAAAGAACAAAATAGCATACAATAATTGTTAACTATATTTAATCAAGTGTCAAAATATATGATTCCATGCTTATCTAGGTCTTAAATGTACAGTAACCTTTTGAAGAATGTTCGTGTACTGGGGGAAGGTAATGAGATATAATGACAAAGTTAACAAGACATTAGATTTCATTGACAAGTAGGAAGGAGAACCCTGGTCTTGCTTGAGGAGAATGTAGAAAGCACGAAATTAGCACTTGAATCCCGTTCACATAATTTGTCCTCAAAACAGATTTAGTAACAAGATGAACTTCCTTGGAATTATGATGTAGGTAGAAGTTTTTGTTGGCAGTTGAAGAAATATGACCATTTTTTTGTTAAATAAAACAGTTTGATGATTCTAAAAGGAGCTGTAAGTGTACTAGCAACTTTTTGAGTGGCTACACAGAAGAGGACTTCATATCAACTTATTTAACTAAACTTTGATTTTAACATTGGAATTTGTTGCATTTAATATATAATGAGACAATCAGACACGTGTGTCCGGAATGCCACATCTCACCCACAAATTTGATGAAAGTGCTTACATTTAGCTCCCATAGTGCCTGTATCACACTAATATAGCACTGATCATATTGTATTATAATTTTCCTTACTGTGTCCCACAATAAAACATTAGCTTCTCAAGACAGGAATCATGTTGCTCTTACCACAAAATTCATAGTACAGTGCCTGACACAGCCCAGATTCTCAATTAGTAAATATTAAATTGTAAAGGAATGTATTCATAAATAAATGAGAGACTGGAGGTCATTTTTCCATGAAATGAGGTTAAAGTAAGTTTGCTAATATCATATATATATATACACATACATACCTCTAAAGGTTTACCTCACTTTGTCCTGTGATTATACAAAAATATCACTATGAGTTTATGATTAATCATTAAACCATTTACACAGAGAAACCAGAATATGTCACCCCAAAATTTGCCACTTTGGCATATTGATTATTTTGAATTACAGGCACTTAAGAAATAGCAGGTGCAAGGACACACTGACCCTCCTGTGTCCACTCTCTCTTGCATTTTCCCCCTACTGATGACTTGATAAATATCAAACAATCACCACAGCTCCGAAGCATATGAGACCGTGATTTCTACGCAGTACTTAAAGAACAGCTATGCATGGATAGGGCTCAAGACTGAGACCTTTAATCTATAGCCAGTAGGGTGAGTTGGTCAAATTTTAGAAGCTACAGAATTCAAGAAAAGGTAAGGAATCGGGGGAGTTTTGATTAATAGGGAAGATACAAGAGATCAAAACACAAGTCCTCTGGGATATGCAGGAGCCAGAATCAGGAAATCTGGGTGGGGAGACATATGGTGGTCACCATTGAATGAGGAGGCTGCCCTAGTCAATGACATTTTCTTAGAATTTGGGGGGTTTGGAGACCCTTGGCATCTATTCTCCACCAGCAGGAGAAAGAACAGGGTACCTCTGTGACAACGTCTGCCCACACAGACAGACAGAGAGGACTCAGTGAGTAGGGCATTAAAAGAAATCTGGAATTGAAGGTGAAAGCTAAACGCTGTTTCTGATTCAAGAATACCAAAGCAGAGCTCTAAGGAATTAGAATACATTCTTTAAAGAAAAAATGGAAATCTTTTTGATTAGCTACATATGTCAAAGCCCCAGAAGTATCCATTAAAAGACACCCACACAAACACTGCAGATGTAATGTTTCAGCCACACTTCCATTCACCTGAGCCAGATAGATTACCTGTTATGTAAGCTTATCTTGACTTCTCCATTTCATTTTGCTAATCAATCACTCAGCTCTGAAATTAAAGATGGCATAACACAATGCAAACTTTCGTTGTTTAATCAGGAAAGACAGAAGTCCCCGACAAGATGAGCATGCAACAGGCCCTCTCACTGAGGGGCTCCTTATAATAAGGTGAAGGGGAAACAGGAAACTCGGAGTGGAGAGGTCTAAAGGGGCTGCAGCCTTTGGCTCTCACCTGCAAGTTAAGGAAGTGGAATTCTGTTGACCATATGATAAGAATACAATATCCTTTGAACAGGGTGTTCCCTCTGCATGCGATGCAGTTCCGGACACATTTGCCCCTCCGTGCAGGGAGTTCATCTTACTTGCCCTTCAAATTCAGCTCAGGAGCCTTTCTTTTCCCTGGGGAACCTTATCTCATTCCAACTCAGTTTCCGTTATTCATACAACAGTGTCTCTTTTCTTTATGTCACATATTTTAATTTTAACTATATAATTCTTTATATGATTATTTCTAAATGTCTTTCTTCCCCAAGAGACAATAGACCCTATGTCTACCTTTGTTCGCCGTTATAACTCTACCATCAGGATAGAGCTTTTCCCATGCCAGGAGTTCAATAATAGTTCAATAATGAGTGAATAAATGAATGAGTGAATGAATGTCATCACCACCAGAAGCCACTACTATACTTTTAACTCCAGTTACATCAAGTGGAATACAATCCATTTGTCCATAAAGTTTGAATTAACATAGCACAGAAAACAATCAGAGAGAAATGAGATACAAATACAGACTATGACTGAAATTTCCTCTTTCAGAAATTAAAAAAAAATAAATAAAACTGGTGACTCTGTTTTCTTTAGGCAATGCCTCCTCTACACCCAGTTACTGAAATCAGATCATGGAATAACCAAAGGAAGCCAGTAGAGTAACTGAGCTGTGCCACACTTAAAGGTGGTTTTCATCACATTCCCACTACGCTCGCTGGCGTGTACCCCTCGTGATTGTGACCAAGAGAGTGGGAGAAAAACACAGTGACTGTGATGAAACAGACAGGAAAGCCACCATGATGAAAGCCAAAAGGAATCAGGATTATCTCACTCCCAGAAAAAGCTGGCAGGTTAAATCATGAAATGGATGGATGGTGAGCAGCTGTTGCAGTTCCCCAGGAGTGCAGGGAAGGGAGGTCTGGGGCGAGCTGAGCGGAGGACAGCCTGCCTCCCACCCCGGTACACACACTGTCTGTCCGCTGCCCCTTCTCCATGCCAAGCCCAGTGTCTCTTACCCAGGCTTCCTCAGAAGTCCCAGTGAAACATCTTCTCTGACGACTCTGAGTGAAAACTCTCCCGCCTCCACTCTCATTCTCTGAAGCAACTACTTTCCTCTGTTGTCTCCGAAATCCGTTCAAAGCATCTGATTAAGACAGAAAGGTCTCAGATGCCTTGAATGTCTTAAGTCAACAACAAAAATGTGTTGGTTTGGATGAAACACTGTCCGTGTTGCACGATGGTGGACACACACTCGGCAAGAGAACAGAGGCCAAGATGTTTTGTGGCCTCTTGGCGCCCATCTGAACTTCTTTTCCTATCTCTTTAAGCTCTGCATTCCTGGTAGTCTTAGTTGGAGGCAAGTGAGTGAAGAAGAAGAGGATGAACTTGCAGCAGGACATATCCTTAAAATAGCAGATGGTTGTCAGAGTTTATGGAGCTGCACATGATAACGAGCTCACTGCATGAACTCCCTCCTTAATTCAGAGCTTTCTCCCTCTGGGAAACTGCCAAGGACCCACGTGACTACACAACAGCTCACGGTACATGAGGATCGATGATAGCCACACATCTTATCTGACTTCAGCATCTGTAGCCACTGATACTTTCAAACCCAATGATTCCTTTTCCTTGATTGATTCACCACACTCAGAGGTCATTAGGAGCCAGTGATTTGGAAGGCAGCTAGCTCTGCTCCCCACTATACCACCAATGCCACACGAAAGGCAACATACAGACGATGTATTATAGAACTGTACACCTGAAACCTATGTAATTTTATTAACCAATGTCACCCCAATACATTTAATTTAAAAACATTTTTTTAAAGAACTGGTGATTTGGGGCTTTATTCACATAGTGTACCAAAGAGTGCTTACTTAATAAATTGCATTATATTCATAAGTTTTTCCTCCAGATCTTTGTCAAGTTTCACCGACAGTAATGGGATATCTTAATATCACTGCCTACTTTGAACATTACAAATGGTGACATCATTTTCCAAGAAAATGTATTCATTTATTCAACAAACCTAGTGGTATAATCATGAACAAGACTTGATGTATTTTTCATGTTTCATATCTTTATTCCTGTTGGCTCCATGAAAAATATCATAAAAACTAAGTACAATATTTTCAAGCAAAGTAATTGAAGAGTCCCAGTTCTAACTGCAGTTTCTGATCCTACTTAGGTGTTCTGATAAATTTGCCCCCTCATGACATAACCAAATTAAAGCAGGAAGCAGATCTAGCAGAAATTGTCTGGTAGGAGGAAACTCATTACTAGACACAGCTCCCCAAATGGAAAAATCTTAAATAAGCAGCTTATATTCAAATTAAAAAAAAGAAAAACTTAATAGGCACATGTGATCTTGCTACTGAGTCATTTATAAGTACTACCATTAAGTTTATGTTATCTGGAACTTTCTAGCTCTTACAATTTATTAATAACTGCATGAGTTCTTTTTCCTATTAAGTAAAAGCACCAATTTGATATTAATTCTGTACAGAATTACTATTAATGTAAGATTTATTATAAATCATAACAACTAGTGCAACCATTTATACAAAGTTCAGCAATTTATATTCCAAGAACTCAAGTAAATTTGTTTTAACGTCAATGAATAAACAACATGTAAAACTAGCAGAGAATCAAAATGCTTAACTACTTTTATCTCAGAAATTTCAAAAATCAACCCTTATCAGAGTCCCAGTACTTTATGAGGATGTGCTAGTGGCATCTTATGTTCTCAAAATTCTAAAAATAATTGGGGTTTTGTATTTTAGTTGTGAGTGTACTTGTGTGTGTATATGCATATGTGTTTTAAGTGAAGATAATAATTTTATTCATTTTTGTGAGTCAAATTAATTTTTAAAAATATATAAGATCTATCTTTGCACTGAAAAATTAGAACCCAAAGGGGAAAACATTAAAAAGTCAGTTACAATGGGATTATACTAAGACCTGAATCACAGCCTTAAGTGCACTGTTCCAATAGTCCAAGCCACAGAGCGGAATAGGATAAATGTGATCAATAAAAGCTCAAGTGAAAATAGATACAAACAACCAAACAAACAAACAAATAAAAAGTAATCCAAGCAACTTTGGGGCCCAGTGCTAACAAACAACTGTGTTTCATGTGACCAATTTTGTAGCATTTTTCTTTAGAACCAATGACTTTAAGGCTGCCACAGAATTTCATCTTTCGGTTTGCATTTATAGAAAAGATTGGCGGGAAAATGCCTATGTCAGAGTCCAACCAGAAAGAATTTGGGCAATGCTTCCAAGTCTCTAATTGTATAAATATTCATGTTTCCAAACTGCATGTAATAATTAAAGTAGTGTGTTCTACTTCAAGAAAGCCCACATTTCATATTGGACAGTACCCATGGTAACGTGAACTACAAGTGCATTTCTGTGCTGTTACACATGCTTTTCATTTAGTGTCTAAAAATGATACAGCCATGTGATAGCCAACAAAGGAAAAAAGCAAGTTGATGGAAAAAGGCCTTGGAAATATATCTTTTTTAATAAATGTTTTATCAAAATAGATTAAGCTTTAAATTTAACCAGATTAGGGTTCCTTCCTCAAGTTCTTCCTCAGCATAGTGATCATCAAAGTGATGCCTATCCCTGTGATAGAGAAACAAATGTACAAGAATCACACCTGCTCGTCGGGCTGAATGCTTTCCTCATCCTTGTTTATTTCTTCCCAATCTGCTCCTTCCACACCCACAATCAAATAAGATAAATGGGAGATGATCAAGCCACTTAGCACTTTTGGATAAATGAAACTAAAACTGCAAAATTAGGGAGCTGAAATGGGAGAAATGGGACGATTTTTTCATAATAGCTCCCTCTTATTGGCCTCTTCCAAATGCCAATATAGATTCTGGACATGTCATACACTATCACTAACCCCACTTGTCACTAACAATGTTGTGATATACACAGCAGAGACAGCATCAAAGGCCAGGTCTCTCTGACTTCAAAGCCCACATCTTTGCCATTGTGCCAAATTTCCTTCTTCTGGGGCCTGTGCTGAAGCTCCAAAAATATACAGGGTTCCTGTGTTCCTCCAACTAAATTAAATGAGTGAGCAAATAAGGTTTGCACAGAGCCAAAACCAGAAGGCAATTTCTTGCCTATTTGGAAGAGTATCTCTTTAAGGCAAGTTGTACTCAGCTCAAATCCTATATAATAAAGATGTAATATGCAAATGGTCATTACGCCGTGAAGCGTAAGGACTGAACGTGTAATGACCGGATCACGGATCAGCAGGAAGGTGGGGCAGCGAGCTACAAGCGGGCAGCGGAGAGCTACAGGAGGGGGCAGGGCAGCAAGCTATGGGAGGGCTGGGGTGGGGGAGCGGGGGGAGCTACGGGAGGGCAGGGCAGCAGGCAGAGAGCTACTGGAGGGCGGCAGCGAGCTACTGGCAAGCTACTGGTGCATGGATTCGTGCGCAGGGCTACTAGTCTATAATAATAAAAGCATAATATGCTCATTAGACCAGATGAAGCCAGGGCGGCAAGGGAAGGCCGGGTCCCGGGTGCCAGAGGGAAGCCGGTGCTGGCAGCCAGGGGAAGGAAGGCCTACTCTTGCACAAATTCCGTGCATCGGGCCTCTAGTAGTATAATAAACAATGATGTTAGAGAATAGGATCCTGTCCACATAGACAATAGAAGCTGATGGACAGATGTAAAGGATCGCATGAAAAGAGATCAACTGTGGTTGCAATCATTATATTCCATATATAGCAGAATAGCCGATCTCCAGTCTCAGGATATTTAAATGTGGAGAGGGCTTGGAGCAGGTGTCCTCAAACTACGACCCACAGGCCACATGCGGCCCGCCGAGGACATTTATCCAGCCCGCCGGGTGCCGCTGCCTGTCCTGCTTAGCAGCCGACTTGTCCCAGGCGCACAGTACGCATAGGAATTTGTTCATAGTTTTTTTTTTAAACTATAGTCCGGCCCTCCAATGGTCTGAGGGACAGTGAACTGGCCCCCTGTTAAAAAGTTTGAGGACTCCTGGCTTGGAGGGTAAGCAGCCCCAGGTGAGGCCTTTGCCTGAATCCTGTACCTCAGGTGGCCAGCCTAAGATCAAGGAAGGGTGCAAGGTCAACTTTGCATTCTGGGAGTTAACGAATGTCAGCTGAATGTGAAAGGTGTCAGTGTTATGTTACCTCCCTCACAATCAGGTGTATCTTTAAGGTTAGACCCACCCTTATTTTAACATAAACCATACGTAGCTGTTTATGGCTCTGTCCCTCTAAGACAGCCGTGGACAAACTACAGCCCGTGGGCCGGATCCGGCTGTTCTATCCGGTTCTCTTGCTCTCCCCTCCGCTCCTTTACTTTGAATTTATATTAGTTCACACAAACACTCCATCCATGCTTTTGTTCCGGCCCTCCGGTCCAGTTTAAGAACCCATTGTGGCCCTCGAGTCAAAAACTTTGCCCACCCCTGCTCTAAGATGTCTCCCTGTGTCTCATAGCAATATTTTTTTCTGATATATCTCTTTGGGCCAGGAAAACAAAAGAAAAACTAAACAAATGGGATTACATAACATTAAACCGTTTTTGCAGAGCAAAGGAGACCATCAAAAATAACTGGAAAAGACAATCCACTGGATATGGAACATATTCGGCAATGATACATCTGATAAGGAGTTAATATCCAAATTTTATAAAGACCCATACTATTCAATACCAAAAAAAATAACAATCCAACTATAAAATGGACAGAGGATCTGAATAGACACTTCTCCAAAGAGGACATATATAAGGCAAATAAACATGAAAAAATGTTCACCATTATTAAAGATCTGAGATATGCAAATTACAGCCACAAAGAGTAATCACCTCACACCTGTCAGAATGGCTATCATCAATAAATCCACAAATGACAAGTGTTGGCCGAGGGGCAGGGGTGGGCAAACTTTTTGACTCGAGGGCCACAATGGGTTCTTAAACTGGACCAGAGGGCCGGAACAAAAGCATGGATGGAGTGTTTGTGTGAACTAATATAAATTCAAAGTAAAGGAGCGGAGGGGAGAGCAAGAGAACCCTCCGCACTTTCGGCTCCACGGGCCGGATAGAACAGCCGAACGGGCCGGATCCGGCCCGCGGGCTGTAGTTTGCCCACGGCTGGTATAGAGAAAAGGGACCCTTCATGCACTGTTGGCGGGAATGCAGGTTGTTGCAACCACTATGGAAAACAGTATGGAGTTTCCTCAAAAAATGAAAAATGGATCTTCCTTACAATCCAGTGATTCCCCTTCTGGGATTTTATCCTAAGAAACTCAAAACACTAATTTTAAAGAATATACGCACCCCTATGTTCATTGCAGCGTTGTTTACAATAGCCAAGATATGAAAGCAGTCCTACTCCCCATCAATAGATGAGTTGATAAAAAGTTGTGGTACATTTATACAATGGAATATTTACTCGGCCATGAAAAATAATGAAATCTCACCATTTGCAACAACATGGATTCACCTAGAGGGTATAATGCTAAGTAAAATAAGTCAGTTAAAAGAACGCAAATAACATATGATCTCACTGATATGTGGAATCTAAAGAATAAAATAAACAAACAAAACTGAAACAGACTCACAGATACAGAGAGAACTGGTGGTTGCTGGAGAGGAGGGGGTGTTGGGACACTGGGTGGAAGAGGTGAAGACACTAAGAAGCACAAATTGGCAGTCACAAAATAGTCACAGGGAAGTAAGTACAGCATTGGAAATATAGTCAATAATATTGTGATAACTATGTATGGTGCCAGCTGGATACTGGAAATATCAGGGGGAACACTATGTAAAGTATATGATTGTCTAACCACTAAGCTGTACACCTAAAAGCAATACATAATTTTAAAAAAATTTAAGTTCTCATATACAAAAGGAGAGTTTTCTTATTGAGTAGAACCCAGTTACTATTCTTTATTTCCTTAACAATAAAATATTACTGTAATTTTTGCTGAAACAAATATTCACAAAAGAAATTAATGCAAAAGCTAACCCTTTAGTTTTATTTATAAGACATTCTGGGGAAATGACTATGCTCTGAAATTACTCTAACCATGTGGATTTGTGAATTACAGCAAATTGGCCTGATATGATTATTGTAGCTTATTAATGAAATTCCCCAGGAACGAGGCTTTGGTCTTATATAATATATAAAGTAATTCTAAAAATGAAGTTACTCTTGGAAACTGTACTTTATCAAATCATTCAGTGTTAATAATAGCAACATTAATATGTTCTGAAGACTTGCCATGTAAATATACTCATTATTATAAGATAAACACACAATGAGAGATATTTGGAGCTGACATTAACGTCATACTCTAACACTGGACAAAAACTGTTGTCAACATTTTATAAGAGACAATAGAGGTAATAATTTGGCCATGAATTTTTTCTAGCTGCATATAATCTGAACATCATGGATAGAAAATATTTCTATAAGAGTAAGCCAGACAGTGAGAAATGGCATCTATTTAAGACTCCATACTATAAAATGTTATGGGAATATTTTTCTTGGGCATTGACTATTATATGAATATTATCAAACATTTATGTTAAGTATATTTTCATTATTCATATTTTTGGAAGAAGTGCCATCTTAAACTCTCTGAGAGATTTTGAAAAAGACTAAAATGTTCTCTAGTGACTATGAAAACTAATATAACGTCTGCTGTCTCCCATGTCAACAGCCACACTCACAAGCTTCATCTGATTTTCAACAACTAATTTCCTAGGTTTAAAAATACAGCTCCTTATAAAAGCTAAAATTTCCCATAAGCAGTGCTTTAGAGGTCTGGTTTGATAATTACTCCAAGTTCCCCAAGAAATGCATATTTCCGACACACACCAAGCAGCACACCTGTGTCCTCGGCGGGCCTGGCCCCCGGTAATCTCCATGTGAGCTTTTCCAACCCTGTGTGTCTTTTGGGTCCCCTCCATTCATAGAGAGACACAAATGGAAACGTTTTGATGTGTGTTAATTGATGTTTGTCCAAGCATTATGAAGTAATAATCCACAGGAGCCACAGAAGCTTTTACAAGGCAAAGTCAAGGGAACAATCAAGGTTTTGAGTGGATTATTGCCAGTCCACACCCAGGCAAAGCTGATTTATAGCTTTTCATCCTTCCACAATGATACTATAAATAAAGCAAAGAAATTTTTGTTCTCGTCTAATCCCCTCTATTATGTGTCCTTGTTTGCTGCCTCACGCAATTGGTACAGTCTACACTGCAGGCTCCCCATGAGGGCTGTCTCCTGCCTCACACCAGAACCCATGGGACCTTGAGGGCCTGGCATGTCCCTGCAAGGCGAATCTCCGAAGTATAAGAAAGGAACTCATAAATCCAAAGAAAGAAGTGGGTTTGGAAAGGTGACGTTATAATATACTAAATGCACTCTCAGGAAAAACAGAAACTACTAACTCCAAGTTGTTGCAGAGTGGAACACTCCAGGTCTTGCTTCTGTTTAGCAAAAATAAAAACAAAGAGCATTCAGATGTATCACATGGTCTCCTATGCTTCTCTTTCCAGCCACACACGGAACAATCTTGAATATCTACCAAGTCCTTCTACCTCCTAATAAAGCATGTCCAAATTTCTCAACAGAAGGAAAGAGAATGTTTATTTTTAAAAGTAGTGATAGAGTGGGCATGGTTAAAATGAAAAGGAAGACAGACAGAAGCATCATAACTCTGTAAGTGAAGCCACTTGCCTCAAACCCATAGAGTGTTGGTCAAAGAAAGGAGCCGGGAAGACAGGCTTTGTCATTGAAGAAAGGACATCAACGTTGAACATCATGTAAAAATACAAAGAAAAGGGAGTCTTAAGATGAAGATGGAATTAGCAGCAGAATAGCCTCATAGCTTACCAAGCGTCAGAGAAAGTAATAGCAGCATCAGCAGAAAGTGGTCAGCGGGGGGTGGAATCAAAATAGACAGCAGGGTTTCCATGGCCAGAATAGGAGTTTCAAATATGAGTCTAAAGTCCAACCCCCTCGTTCAAGTTCTACCATTTATCAAATATGTGAACTTGGGACAATTAATTACCCTCTGTGTCACTTAGATTTATCCCGTTGTCTCTCATCCACTGCTGTGAGGTTCAATAGGGAAGTGTATGTCAGGAGTTAGAGCAGTGCCTGTCAGAGTCATCTTGCTGATCTTCCTTTAAGAGAGCCCGTCCTGGCGAAGCATGGGTGGTCCTTGTTACAACACCCTTGTCCTAGGAACAGAAGATGTGCCACCAGAGTGGTCTCTGCTTTAAACAAACCACCCAGGGATTTGATACCCAGTGAATCCCTTAAAATAGGTACTGATTTTCTTTTGTGTAGAGGACTTAGAAAAGGTAGGTTAAGCCACAGGGCACTTTGATGCCCAAGCTATGAAGGCCAGTTCTTCCATAGACCTAGACGGGAAGACCAGCAAGCAATGGCACTCTAATGGCTTCACCATTCTTCTACTGGTACACAAAGTCAACAGCGAGTACAGAGGGAAACAGGGGCTTTGAAACAAAGTGGACCTGGACTGAAATGCTGCCTCTCCCCGTTACTGTGAATAAGAATGGACTTCAGACAGACCTATCGCCTGGGCCTTCTGAGCGATGCCATTCCTGGACCTTGACCTTTGCTTCCCTGGGATCCAGAGTAAGCACCCAGGAATCTACTGGGGTCATTTCGTACCAGTGACTTGCAGATGCTCACATAAATTTCTTAAAAAGAAAGGAAGAAAAAAAGAAAGAAAGCTCATCTGGCAGAATCATCACACTGTCCAGCAGGTATTGGCTGCAACTGTACCTCCATCTGGCGCTCTGGGAGTGCATCGTGTTGCCTCCTGCTTTGTGTAATTGGTACCATAAGTTCCTACATCCTTAGTGATTAAAGGAACTTCACATCCTTTCACTGATGTCTTTGGTGTCTCTCCATCAATCATTTCACTGTACTGTGATTGCACTCTTGTGACAACCACAAATTATCTATATGACCCTAGACAAATTACTTCAACTTCTGAATCTCAGCCCCTCACCTGCAGTGCCCGGCGTGTAACAAATGATAGCGCAACAAATGATAGCAATAACCAGAAAATGATTTTTATAATCTCTCAGTTGCAACATCTTCAAAATTTTGTTCATTTTTTCTTACTTTATATATTTAATCAGTCACCAATTTGCACTAGTTTATCCTTCAATATATGTATTCTACAGGGCTTCCTTTTCATTCCCATAGGTTTATAAAATACTATATGCTATATCCTCACTCTCTTGGAAATTTACCAGGCACATTAATAAAGACAAATAATCCCTAAAGGGGAAAAAAAAATGACTTTAACTCAGTATTTGCTAAATGAAACTGCCTCTGGAATTGTTTGGTGCGTTTTTTCTTTCTCTCTCTCTCTCCTATAGCACATCTTTTCAGAACTTTCAAAATGTTTGTTCCAATGAGACACAATTGGAAACATGCAGGTGTGCCTATGGAAGTCAAAGCTCCTTAACCGGTAAACTAATATTCTTACCCTCTCGTCTGACCAAAACCTCCTTTAGTGCATCATGGTATCTACTTTCTCCATAAAACCTCTACAAGAGATATTTATTGATTATTTTATGAGTAGGTTCTACATTTCCTACATTCAGCTTTTTCAACCTTTCCTACCCAGCCCCTGGTCCCCTCCCCAGCCAGTCCCGGGATGTCAGCGCCCTTCACCCCAGCCATTCAAAGCCTGCCAGGCCCCCAAGATTGAGCTCAACCTGCCCTCCAGGAGGACCTTCTCCCTCTGTACTTGTAGAACATTTAATTTGACTTTTAAGTAAGTATTCCTTGGTTATTTTAAACATGAGCAATTTGGTATATTCTGTTTCTTCAACTAAATTATTAACTCCTGATCACGTCTCCATGTCTTCAAATACCTTATAGCATCAAACACAGTACCTAACACATAATATTAACCCCAAAACTATGTGTTGATTTGCTCTCTCTCATGATGTAATTTAGCACGTAGAAGCTTTTGCTGCAGCATGAAATCATATTTTTAGCTATATTCAGACAACACAAAGATTAGAAAGCTGGATGGAAAACTTTGAAAAGAAATTAAATTATTCTGAAACTTTAAGTTCTCCCATCACCAACTAAGAGCAAACTATAAGTTATAAAAAGCACTGACCAAAGAAAAGATTCATAATAAATTAGGGGTGATTTCCTACTTAACTTTATAATGATAAATAATGATACCAAATATTGTTGACAGTGAAAAGCAGTAACATTTTCCTAAATGATTTTATTTCTTTAAATTTGATTCATTTTATCTTGACTTAGGTTATAAAACAAAGTAGTCAAAATGTATATGCTTATTTATTCTGTAAACTTTATTTTTAAAAATCTGCAGAGTAGAATAGAAATACCACCTACCACCAGGGTCATTCTTGTTTGTTTCACAAAAAAACTCCAGAATGGTCTTACCCCCTGCACTTGGTCACCACGACAGAGTTCCACTGCGTGTGGAAAATTAGTATAAACCTGGGGAAAGCCAAGATAGCATACTGTCTTTACATAATTTCATGTTCAAAATGGAGCAGATCTAAAAGCAGATATTACATGTGTGGAAAAGTATGATGAGTTCACAGTGGAAACAGAGGTTGTTACTGTCCAGAGATTTGGGAGAAAAGTCAAAGATAAAAGAGACAGGATGGAGTGGCAGTTAACTATAGGGTAAAGGTCAATATATTTATAGGAAAAGTTAAATAGTTGCAGTTTTGTCTGAACTTAAGAATTTGTTTTTGTTCTGGTTCTGATCAGTGTGAACTTATAAAGAGGACATTTCTGCTGTTATTTTAGCTAAGTTTGTCTTTCCAAATGTGTTGCTCCATCAGAAAACTATTTTAAATGTGTCATGGAAAGTTAATACAATAAAAGTGAAAAAGAAAAATTCATTCAGTAGTTCCACTAACTGTATTCAAAAGATTAGATATGATATTCCTTCCAGAAGAAGGAAGATTAAATATGGTCCCCAATGAAGCAAACTAGAAATTGTACAGAAATCTACACATGGTTCTTGCACATAATCTACATGATATGTTACATAAAATAATTTTCATCTCATATGTTTTGGGATGATTCATTCCTATAATAAACTTTTATTGCATATATTCTTTATGAGAGATACTATTTTGGGGATACATGGTCTTAATAACCATGGTGGAGAATCTAGTTTAACAGCAATTGTGCCCAATATAAAAAGTTGATTATAGCAGGTAATCATAAAAAATGATGTATACATACCTTAAATATTAAATATTTTGTTCTAACTCAAAACATATAAATGTGCATTTATTTGCCAATCTTTTGATGTTGAGCCAATTTTTTTTTAAGTCTGAATCCATCCTTTTCCTTTCCAGCATGAACCATACTCAAAATGCATCATCGAAGTTTTCCATTTGTTCTCTTTAAAGTGAAAACAAATCAATTTGAGAAGCAATATCGGTACATACCTTTCCTAGATGTTTACAACATCTTCCAATATTATATAGTTGTCTTTGTTACAACTAATTGGGCAGCATATTTTAGTATTCATCCTTCAAATCAATACTTTTTTGTTTGTTTCACATTCACATCCCATTAATTTCTTTAATCTCTAATTAAATGTTATAATTCCATAAGAAGATGTAACTGATAAATGTTGATTTTCAAAGATACGTCCAAGTTGACCTTGGAGTGGTAGCAAGGCAGCACAGAGCAGAAATGAGATTCTTCTCCATGTCTACAAAGCCTCCACGCAGAGAGTACATCCACCTCACGTGTCATCCTCCTTATGCAGCTGTAACATTTCTGGTATACTGGTGATATTTTTAGTAAATAGCTGTTGAATGAATGATGGCACACAAGTCATTATCCAATCTTTACTGTACATGCATGAAGTTGTGTACCTACAGCTGGTCCCTTTAGCAAGCAGCGTGATATGCTGGTTAAACAGACCCAACTGCGGATGGCAGCATGTGTGACTTTCAGCAAGTTACTTAACCTAAGTCTCCATCTCTCACCTGTATAATAGAACTAATGGCACCAGCCTCAGGGAGTTCCTGTGAAGATTAAGTAACAATATACTGAAAGAGTGCCCCCACTCTCTAACAAACGTTCTCGATCTCAGAGTCTGCCAAGAGGCTGACAACAGCATCAGCGGACATCACAGGGAACCTTAGAGCTGGAACAGACTATCAGAATTTCCCTGGGGAAGGTCCGCGACCAGTCACTGGGTATGGGCCACCCTAGGAAGGGTGTGATCTTAAGCAAGGCGGCTCTGTGCGGCCCAGGAAGTCCCTAAAGGGGCTGACAGCTGAAGGGTGCTGTGGACAACTCTCCCAGCGGCTGGACAAAAGACTTTCACTGGAAGAGGATATTCCAGTACAAATTTTTGTGTGAAAATAAAGTTTTATTTAAGTTTTTAATACCTAAGAGCATAATTGCAGGGTTTTGTGGTAAGTGTACATTTAAGCTTATAAGAAACTATTTTCCAAAGTGGTTATAGCAGTTTGCATTCCCACTGGCAGTAAATAATTTTTTGTGAGTTTATTTGAGCCAAACTGTTGACAATTGCCAGGAAGCAGAATCTCAATGGATTGAGATAAAGCTCCGAGAAATGGCAGTTTTGTACCTTGTTTTATACTTTACAATCAAAACAGGAGACATACGTGGATTACATGAAATCCATTGGTGATAGATTAGGGAGGTGAGAGAAAGCAAAGTGGGAAAACCTCTGGGATTGGATAAAAAGTAAAATGATAGACACATATTTCTTTTACTTAGGTGGTACAGAATAGTTTACAGTCAACAATTAATCGGTGAGGGGATTTGTGGTCTCTGCAGAGGGGTGCCTGTGCTTTGAGGGGTCCAGAAAAAGGAAAATTACTTTGACATTCCAACAATATGTTATCATACATGCAAAACGACAACAGGCTCAGTTAAGTTAAAGATCAACCTGTGTCAGGGAAGATACCAGCCTAGGACATGTCTATCCAACACAAACTGCTTTTTTAATTAAAAAGTTTTAATTTCAGACCATCCTTTGTGATTACTTTAGGTCTCTGAGCTTGCAAGGCCGCTATGCAGGCCTCCCCTGAGCTTGTTAGGTTTAGTATGTGGCCTCTTTTCACACCCAGGGAAAATAGAAGTTTAAGGAAAAAAGATATAATTAATAACATTAATACCTGGGAATACAGAAGTATTCTTCGCTTTGATTCATACCCATACCTAAACATCTCCCATACATTTAATATTCTAATGAAAACAATAGTATTTTTTTTAACAAATAGAAAAATTGGCAGTGTGATTTAGTAAAGGAGATACCTTTATGCTTGGAGATCCTATCCTAGCATGATATGGGGATAAAATACACGGTAATATAAAATATACCTTTTGCTGATGTGTTTCATTATCATTGTCTCCTAGTCTATCCATGCAGTCACAAGAGGTAAGATTTCTTTCTTTTTTACAGCTGAGTAGTATTCCATGGTGTAAATGTACCACAGATTTTTTATCTACTCATCTACTGATGGGCACCTGAGCTGCTTCCAAATCTTGGCTATCTATAATAATAAAAGGGTAATATGCTAATTAGACTGAATGTCTTCTGGACATCATTCCAGACGTCCTTTCTGACAGAGCCGAGCTGGAGGGAAGCCGGTGCCAGCAGCTGGGGGAAGAAATGCCTACTCTTGCACAAATTTTCATGCATCGGGCCTCTAGTTATAAATAATGCTGGAATGAACATAGGGATGCATATAAAGACAAATACCATATGATTTCACTTATATGTGGAATCTAATGTACCAAATAAGCTAACAAACAAAATAGAAACAGATTCATAGATATAGAGAACAGATAAACAGCTGTTAGAGGGGAGGGGGTTGGGGGATGGGTGATAAAGGTAAAGGGACTGAGCATAAAAACAAAACCTCATAGACACAGACAACAGTATGGTGATTATCAGAAGGAAATGGGGGTGGGAGGTACAAGAGAGTATATGGGGGATAAATGGTGGTGGAAGGAGACTTGACTTTGGGTGGTGAACACACAGCACAATGTACAGATGATGCATTATAGAATTGTACACCTGAAACCTATATAATTTTATTAACCAATGTCACCCCTATAAATTCAATAAAAATAGTTTTTTAAAAGAGATTTTTTAAAAAAATAGTCCAATATAGGTAAAATTCCATTTGAAAACCATCTGCTTCAATATATTTTTAAATCATTTTAATAACTAAGCAGATGGCCCTAAAAAACTGCTTTGCCAATATGATTACAGGTAATTTTATTAAATTCTCAATAACAGATATCTACCAGACCTACTTATGTGAAGCATTCTGCCATTTATCATCTATATTGTAATTGCATTTGCCTTCAATATTAGCAGAGTTTTAAAATTCTGGCCAAAGTTAAGTGTCAAGAGCAAGTTGACAACCAGAGTATCTAAACCAACATGCCTTGAACAAGTTTAAGAAGACAAAATAAAAGAGCAAAGTACAATGTGGAGTGGGGAGACTTACGTCTACAGGCAAAGTAGAAATAGGAAATGCACAAAGAAGCCCAAAGCCCAGGTTCATATGGCCAACGCTGTTGATGAAAATCTTCAGCCACATGGAACCTCTGTCTCACTCCTCATAGTTGGAATTTGAAAGAAAGGAAAGAAAACACTATCTTATTTTTCTCTCCACCCACAAGGAACGAAATCGTGTGTGTGTGTTAATTACAGATTTTATTAAGGGTCTTTCAATTTTACAAAGGAAAAAGGGGTTATTGGTTTGGCTTACCCATAGGCCAAGCAACACTTGTGGGTCATGGCTATCTAACCATGATTGACAGGTTCTGGACCCTATCAAGCTACTCTATGAAATCTCAGCAAAATGTTGTGTTAGGAAATTAGAATTGCTTCATGAAGAACTGAATAGGTCAGTGAAACTATGTATAGAAGGTATGTTATACAACATATAAACACTTATATACATGTAGTCTGTAATTAATGGCCATTATAAGAATCATTTTACAGGGTAAAGGTTATTTGGAAAGTTATAAATGAGTTAAGATTTAATATGCCTAATATAGTGTTAGGCATAGAGTGTATCATTAATAAATGGTAACTCTTACTATTTAATCATTATTATTAAAACTGTTACTACATATCATGGACCATGTCCACCAAAAATTCAAGTTTTGGGATATAGCTGATGGAGTTAAATGGTAGAATTTCCCTGATTTCCTAAATCTTATTCCAATAGATTACCTAGTCTTTCATCCTAAGGAAGTTGTGCACTAATGTAATTATTAAAATTAAGAATAATAATTTATAATTAATAAGTAGTTGGCATCTATCTTTTCCCCCACTATACCTTCCAAGCTTCTCATTCTCCAAATTCACTATTTTTAAAATATCAACTTATTGGAAGTGGAAGATTTGGTGCAAATGGAACAATTCCACCCCCATTATGTGCACCAGATCCACTGAGGCTGAGCATCCAGCCACACAATGGTCAAAATATTTTCTCTAATGTGTTTCTTCCCAAAGTTTCTAGGAGATTGCATCCTTTTCAAGCATTCAAGTCACCCTTGTACCATTGAAATAAAACCAGTATCCACACACAAATCTGAGAATTGCCTTACAGCCAGTGACAACTTGGGACATGCAATTGACTTCAGATAGTGTCAGAATTGGGTTAAATGTGGCATACTCAGCTAATGAAAGATAACTACTTGGTGTGGGGGATAAACACCCACACATTTGATGACCACGGTGTCAGAAGGGAAGAGAAGTGTGGTACAGTGTGAGAGTGAAGGAAACATGCCAGAGTGCTTTTCCTATGCAAGTCCCCCGACTGGTCTTCTTATCCAGGCTCCCTCATAACCTACCTCTCCCATCAGCAGTCTCCAGTTAGGAGGGACCAGCTATGGAGAGTAATTTGAACTAAGATCTAACATTTTAAAGAATCCACTTGTTAATACAAATGACTCCCTAACTGGTAGGGTTTAAGGAGCTGTGGGAGAAGGGGAGTCTGAGGTACAGGCTCCCCCAGTACCCTGAGACCTTTCCTACACCTGCTAGCCTGGCCCTGTCCTTCCTCTGTCAACACCAGCTCCTCCCCCTAGCCAACAGAAAATATGTAAAAGAAGATTAATTTGGATTCAGAATGCAGTCGATTCCACAGATCAAAGAAAAATGAACTTGCTGGCATTGTTATTAGACCTGACATCTAGGGCACTTCAGCCTCATCTTTGAGTTCCTTGGTACCCAAGTGTGGTGCACAGACCAGCAGCATCACCATTTCCCGGGAGCTGGGTACACTTGCAGAATATCTGAGCTCTACCTTAGACCCACTGAATCTCCAAGGATTTGTAGACATAGCAAAGTTTGGGAGACTGCTGTAATATACAGAGTTGAACATCCCAGCAAGTTTTTAACGTGTGGCACATAGTTGCACTGAGTGTGTAGGCTGATCTCCTGCTCTCTTCACCAGCAGGAACCCTGGTGTATCTGCAGAGCACCTTTGTTCCTATCTGATCCACATGAAGTCATGGGAGAAGAATGTCCTGGCAGAGGAGAAATAGTCGAGGCTGGGAGCAAGCTTTGCTCTGTTACCCTCATCTGTTCTCAGCTGCTTCAGACTTCAGAAATGGGCTTTCTGGTTTCAGCATTCACACCATGGTATAGTCATTATGGCAGAATGCTATCTGGGCTCCCCGTAGGCACTGCATGGACTCCTTGGCTCTGCATTATGTTATAAAGCCAAAGTGAAAAGGAAGGGACATTCAACATAATGACAAAAATACCCAGGCGTAATTCTTTAGTGGCCCTTTCTACTACAAGGACACATAGAGAGAATCTTGTTATCCTTAGCAACCATCAGATAATTTTTGTCATGTTCATTTTTTTTTTACTTTGGAAGGTAGAAAAGCGAGGGTGAGAGATGCAAAATGAATGTATTGGCAACACATATAAGCCAGCTCATCACCCAGAAGGAAGAAATTGTCAAGTGGTCCCCAAATAAGGAATAAAGCCAAGTCTCATGTTTTATTCATGTGTCTATGGAAATGCATTTCTTTCTTTTCTAGGGACTGTGCAGCCAGGAAAGCTGGTGATGTGCCAATAGTCAGGGTTTCAGCCTTCAGACTCACATTTGGGGATAAAGAAAAAGAATTCCTGTGATCTCAATAGCTAAGTTAAGGGAAGAATTGCAGGTGTTCACCCTAAAATGCTCCAAACTAGCTTAATGTGACTATAGAATAACATATGGCATGCATTTCTGCCCTAAGTTATCAATGAGCAGGAAAGAAGCCATAATGGAGGTCAAGAGACGATTTAAAAAGGATAATAAAGCACATTCTACCCCAACAGTAATAGTAACCTGAACAAAACCAGTGAAATATTTCACAAACATCCTCTGTGTATTGAGTACCTTTTTCCCCTTGGGTTTTCTCATTAGAAATGCAAATACTATGTGTGGGGTTTTGTTCCAAGAGTTTCTTCATTGGCCTTTCCCCACTAGTTTTGTTATCTTCGTGCCATTCAGAGAAAACACCTGTGGGGAAGGAGTAAGTCTACTAGATGAAATATGCAGATTTTTTTCACTAGATGGAGTAGATGTTGATATATATGTAATTTGATATGTATGCTATTTTGTTGTATTGACAACAAGCTTCAAAACTTCATATGTCAAATATTCTGAAGGTATTAACATCATAGATATTTTTACACTTAAAAATGTCGAATTTCGTGCCCCCAAAAAAGAGCATTTGTGGGAAGTTTTAATTCATTACTTTATTTTGAAGAAAAGTGCTGCTGAAAGTTATTGTATACTTTGAAAAGCTTATGGTGAACATGCTCCATCTCAGATACTTGTGAATGCTGGTTTAAACGCTTTAAAAGTGATGATTTCAATGTGAAAGACAAAGAACGTCCAGGTCAACAGGAAAAAATTGAAAATGAACAATCACAAGCATTATTGGATAAAGATGCGAGTCAAACTGAAAAACAACTTGCAGAAAGATTAAGCCTTGCTCAGCAAACAATTTCCTATCATTTACAAGCAATGGGAAAGATTTTAAAGGAAGGAAAATGGGTGCCATGTCAACTGAACATAAAACAAATGGAAAACCAAAAAGACACCAGTAAAATGTTGCTTCAATGGCATGAAAGAAAGTCTTTTCTGCATCAAATTGTGGAGATAAAAAGTGGATTTACTTTGAGAATCCCAAATGCACAAAATCATGGGTTGATCCAGGTCAACCATCAACATCGACTGCAAGGCCAAATCTCTTCGGAAAGAAGACAATGCTCTGTGTCTGGTGGGATCAGGAAGGTATGGTGTATTATGAGTTTCTAAAACCAGGTGAAACCCTTAATACTGATCGCTACCAACAACAAATAATCAATTTGAACTACACTTTGATTGTGAAACGACCAGAATGTGCCAGAAGACCCAGCAAAGTAATTTTGCTTTATGATGACGCACCATCACACACTTCAAAATCAGTTAAAGACACGTTAAAAGATCTTGCCTGGGAAGTATTAACCCATCCGCTATATTCACCAGACCTTGCTCCTTTAGATTAACACTTGTTCTGATGGATGGAACGCGCACTTTCTGAGCAGCACTTCAAAACGTATGAAGAAGCAGAAAATTGGGTCTCTGAATGGTTTGCCTCAAAACAAGCAAAGTTCTATTGGGAGGATGGTATCCACAAATTACCTGAAAGATGGGGGAAATGTGTAGCTAGCAATGGACATTACTTTGAATAAGCACTTTTGATGTTTCTCTTGAAATTATTGTGTTTTCTTTGATTACAAAACCCACATTATTAACCGGTACACCTAGTATATCAACCAGCAACCCATATGTGCGCCGACCAGCTCAGGCTACGTCCCTAAGTCTTGCAACACTATCAGGAAAGGTGCACAGAGAAAACCAGGCTCGGGTCCACGAAAACTTGGTCTCCACAATGTCTGGTTTCCAAAAACACACACACGTATCTTTATCATGTCCCAGATGCTGGCTCAGCTGAAATTCCTTCCTCTACAGCATTTACCCTGCTGTTCATACATTGTTGTTATTGTACATGAGGATATTCACTGGGGAGTCGTGTCTTCCAAATTCTTCCTCCTGCCACAATCCAGAGTTTGGTGCGGTGCACACAAGAGCGCACAATGAGTACTTGTTTTCAAAAACGCATGAAACTCATAATTTTTCGAGGCAAGAACTCAAAAAGAAGGTTAAAAGGTTTTCTGGGTGGAGACAGAGGGTCAAGTACGTGGAGCAATAACGATGCTGCAGCCCAGTGGATGGCACGGCCATACATACAATTTAACTGCATGCCTGCACATGGGGCAAACTGAGAGCACACTCTTGGCCCGACCTACCTAAGGCCCTGGACCCTCCTGGCAGCCCCTGAGAGGGGAGAGTGGCCTTGGCGTTCAGTTCTGTCGGCTTTGACCTAGTCAGGGAAGATGCCCAAAGTCAGGCCTGAGTTGCTAACCCTTCCCTTAGGCCCTGCAGAACCACCAGGCAAGCTTCCTCTCATTCTCATCCTATGCATTTGTCAACATCTCTAAAAATATATATAAAATGAGAGAGAAAGAGAGAGAGAGAGAGAGGCATCCCCACCTCTCTCTCTCTCTCTCTCTCTCTCTCTCACACACACACACACACACACAAAACATAGACCAGATCTATTAATTTGGTTTAAAAGATTTAACTGAAGCTGCACTACTTTCATTAATGCCATTAAGAAATTTCAACCTTAGGCAGCCATTATCTTCAGAGAATTTTCCTTACTACAATATCCTCTTACTATTTTATCTTACATGCCAATTCGGCCTGATTTCTTTAACTGCCTCAGAGAAACGCTATGTTACAAGACCACAGAAGACATTAAACTTAATAGCATGTCCTCAAACATTTTGGCCCTTCATTTTTACTATTGATCTTTCCTCTATAATCCCAAAAGAAGCAGTGGGTAGGGTAAAAACTTATAATTTAACCACTTCTGTGAATTTTGACAACGGTTTAAAATTATCCCCAGCTTATATTTGGGGTGAATCTTAAGCAAAGTAACTTCGCTTGGCAGTGAATTTTGAAAAGAAGGGATGATCGTGGAGTCCTGACCGTCTTCGGATGGATGTGTGTCAGCCCTTCCCAGAGGCCGGCTACCTGTGGCTTTGCCAAATCAGGAGGGGACAGCCCGCAAGTCTCCCTTCGGCAACAAGCACACACGTCGTCAAAGTACTTAAAAAGGAAAAAAGAAAAACATCCTCTGTTTTGCCAAAAGCTTGTCTCAGCGGCTCCTCTCTGCTGGCACCCTACGTCTCTGGGGCCTGGCCCCGCCTGTTTCGATATCTCAGTAACGAAACATCCCTCTGTTGATGCTCATCTCTGGACTGAGCCTTCCTCATTCTAACCTATGACATCCAGTACCACCTGACTCTAGGAGCTCAAACGCCTCCCTTCGTCTGTCTGAAACCAAACCAGACCAAGCCCTCCTGCCAGCCCCTTCCCTGCCCTGTTTGTCTTAATCATTCCCGTTCCCCCGCTGCCCAGTGACAATTTGGCAGGAGTCTGCATGCTGTAAGGACTGGCAGTCCCCGAACAAAGGACATTACATGCTTTTCAGAATCCATCACACACACGCTATTTGAAGAGTCCATATAAATCCACACGGATATGAATGGAAATGTGGTGTCACTGCTAAGAGGCCCGCAGAGTGGAATTTGTGGTGAAAAGCCTCAAAAGGCGGGAGTGAAAGGGCCTGGCCTTTCCCTGTAGTGAGCACATCTGCTTGACACAGAGAAGCAGAGACTCCGCCATGAAACAGGCCAGCAGGGTAGTGAACGCTCCTCTCTCTGTTCAGCTCCATCCTGGTGACCACCGACGACCAGTGTGCTTCCCTCACGAGGGTCCCGCCATCGCCGGCTGAGACTGCCACAGAGCCCCCTGCTCAGAACAGGGAGTTCTCAGGCTCCTCCGGCAGCTGTGGCCAGCTGCGCCTGCCTCCAGCCGCCATGGATTATGCACCAGATGATTCTTGTCCGTTGAAAATACTAGAAACAACAAGGAACACACCGTCCTGCTGAGAAACTGGATCCACCGAGAGAGACCAAAGGAAAGCTAAGGCATTTGAGGAACAAGCAAACATTTCCCTGCAAGCACTTACTGAATCAGGTATATTAGGAGGAAATGAACCCCTTGGGTTCCCAGACACCATTTATTTATCTTCTGATTCCTTCGGTTTGCATTTTGTTTCTTTCTAATGGGAGGGCGTCTAGGCGAAGAAGAAACCCTCTCCTGCTTTCCCCAATATGTTTTCTTTTCTTCTCTTTCATTCTGTGGAGACAGCGTAGGGTACTCTCCTGGCATGTGGTCACAGTTCTGAATTCGGAAACCGATACAATGATGGTTGTCAAGGACACGGAATAGGCTCCACGTGGTGTAATGAGTCACACTTTTGAGAACTCAGAAAACTGACCAACGTCTGAGAACGAACTGGGTCCAGCCAAATATCTCTACGTGTAAAAGCATTTAATTGAACTGTGGATTGCTGCTTTCACATAGATAACCAACTCCACAAGGCCGTGGATGTCTTCAAGGTAAAGGCAGTGTGCGGGCACTGACGTTTGAGCATCACTAACCTCCTGGAAAGGTTTCCTGGTGGTTTCTGATGGCCCCGCCGTTCTCTCCTTCCTTCTGCTCCATGTCTTCCCACACTCAGTGAGCGGGACATTTGGATCATTTTTTAAGTGGGTGAGAGAAGAGACTGGGGAAGAAAAATAATTGAGGAACACGTTTACCCTCTCGTAGTAATAAATATTTAACTTGAAAAAATGCCTATGAATACATCTCATCTCCATGGGCAGGCCCAAGCCCGCGGCACCCGGTTTGGTTCACACATAAGATCTTAGAGAAAGTCATCCCAGTCTCCAACAATGAGGAGTCAGACGCACCTCTGTTTGACTCTCTTTTCCCCAATGTGCCTAAGTCTACAAAAGTTTTCCTTTTTAAGGAGATGGGTGGCCTCCTGCATCTTGCCTCTCTAACTTACTAATTATTTTTTTTAGATGATTCAATGCCATGTTTGAAAATGAAAGAAACTTTTATTAGGAAGGGTCAATATTCAGTGCATGGCAAAACAGTTTACTTCATGATACTTCTTAAAATTCTTTTCCCATTGACAAATTTGGCCCTTTCACAGAGGCAGGTCAGTGAGCTTCTGGAAGGAGAAAGCCTCGGGTTTGCCAAGAGTCTCCCCTCCTGGGCTGATGACACCTATTAAAACTCCAGAAAGGAAAATCTTCTGCAGGTTGGGCAGAGGGGGTCCAGTTCTGGGTCCCAACTGTTTCTGCAGTGAGTCAGACGACAGTGCACCAGCGTTCCAGGTGCCTGAGGGACCTGAATCGTTGGGTAACTTTCAGGGCCTGCTTACGAAGGGAACAGGTCATGTGGAAATGATGCTACTGTTTCTGTGAAATTTCAGTAAGACCCAGAGCAACCAGCAAATCCATTTGGCATTCCTCTTTTTCCCAACACCAGCCTCTGCCCACATTGTGTCTCTGAGCAGTAAGAGGTGTTTTTGCATCTCAGAAACCAGTTGGAAAGAATAGGTTTCATGAAGTCACACTCGTTCTGGATTTAAAATTATAGACATGTGGACCCCGGGGCAGGGAGAAGCGTGAGAGTCACCTGCAGCAGGAACTGCTAGAGTGGTCCCTCCTGTCTATTCTTCCATTTCCCATAGTCACAGAATTCCTGAGCTGCGTGGGCATTTGGCTACCCAGAATAAAGACTCTTTTCCCAACCTCTTAGCATTTAGGTGTAGCCAGTTGTCTAAATTCTGACCTAAGGGATGTAAGTAAAAGTGATTTGTGCAACTTATGATGAACATCCTTAACCAGAGAGGGTGAGCTTATCTCCTTTCTTCCCCTTCTTCCTGCTACCTGAAAAGTGACATGATGGCTGGAGCCGAAGCAGCCTTCCTGGACCATGGGGTGACCTGAAGAGAGAGGTCACGTCAGTGAAACACCAAACTAGGAGGCACCTGGAGCCCTGAGGTCGTCGTGGGGCACAGCCTGGCTAACAGCTTTGGATTTCTTTCCTCCAGACATAAAACAGAGACATAAACTGTCTCATTTTTAGTTTCAGTGTGACTTTAAACCAGCTCTTCTTCCAATATATCATCCAACACATCTTTTACGGTGCCTTAGCTCAAAATGTTTCCAGATGGACTTTGTTTTTGTTTTTATTTTTTAAAATATCTCCATAGCTCAGAAAGAAAGAAAGAAAGAAAGAAAGAAAGAAAGAAAGAAAGAAAGGAAGGAAGGAAGGAAGGAAGGAAGGAAGGAAGGAAGGAAGGAAGGAAGGAAGGAAGGAAGGAGAAAAGGAAAAGAAAGAAAAAAGGAAAGGAAGGGGAAGGGAAGGGAAGGGAAGGGAAGGGAAGGGAAGGGAAGGGAAGGGAAGGGAAGGGAAGGGAAGGAGGGAAAGCTAAAGCTTCCACTGAATAAGAGTTCCCTGCATACTTATTTCCAAGCAGAAGAAAACGGGATTTTTTTCCTCTCCCTTGTTTGGCTATTTATTCTCACACCACATCCTATTTCACTTTTCTCACCCTGTTTATACCCTAGAGTTTTTAACCATCTACAGGGTTAATTTTTTAGCAAAAAGTAATAACATGTACAAAAATGAAGAGTTCGTGGAGATTTAGAGATCTTTGGAAACACTTTTTTGAGAACAGCCATGTTAGTACTGCGAGGCCTTTGATCAACTAGAGAGCAGAGTTCAGCACCAGTATCTTCTGGGATCAAACTCTCAGCCTCCACACTTAGTAGAAACTTATTGAAATTTTTTTTAAAAATGTATATAAATATTAATCAGTATTCCCCACCTGTGTTCACTCTTGTGAGGAGCTATTCTTGTGAAAAGTCATTTATAGTCAAATAAAGTTCCTTGTTTATGTGCATCCTACACACACACACACACACACACACACACACACACACACAGTCCCACGCACATGAATATAAGCTTAATAAGGTCAGCAATAGTGACTGGTGCAGGTATTTGTAGAAAGTTCCTAGGCTGTTATTTTTATTTATCTGCTACCTCTTCCATCCTCCTTCTACATCTGAGTTGATGGCAGGGAGCAGAAGGAGAAAGACTCTGAGGAGGATATCAGAACAATGAAAGTAGAGAAGGCACTTAATAAAGTGTGAGATCTCAGAGGGAAGGTTGGGGGGCGGGTAAGAGAGCAACCAAAGGACTTGTATGCATGCATATAAGCATAATCCATGGACCCAGATGTAAGGAGGTGAGGGCCTGTGCTGGGGAGTGGGAGCAGCTGGGGAGAGGTCCATGGGGGGAAAAGGAGACATATGTAATACTTTAAACAATAAAGAATTTAAATTTAAAAAAGAAAAATAAATAAAGTGTGAGATCTACACTGTCCACTCAAAGAAATTCCACCAGATAAGAAAGTAGTGTTTCCCCTCCCCCTCCACACCTCCAGTTTAGATTATTCCACCAGAAGCTCTGCATTGAGCTTGTTGCACATTACTCAAAACTTTCCTGGAAACTGGGTCACCATGGCACCATTATTGAATGGCAGAATAGTTGAAAAAAGACTGGGTATTGAAGTCAGGGAGCTCTTTCATCATTAAGTTGAGGAAGTGAATTCACCCCTCTAATTCTCCTCTCTCTCTCTCTCTCTCTCTCTCTATCTCTCTCTTAAACTGGAAATGGTTAACTACCTTCTACCTCATTGGATTATTACAAAGATTAAAGAAAACACTCATAGAGTGTCTGGTACTTGGCAATACCCAATGTACAAATGGTGGTGGTTGTGGTTATGTGTTCTTGTGGTGGGCGGTCTTGGGGCTTCACTGAGATGTGACTGGCTGACGTCCCTGGGTGGATGAATAGGCTCATAATAGGTCAGCTCTCTAGGTCTGTCTTTCTCATCTGAAAATTAAAGACTTGGAAACCGAGTCTTTAAGCCACATACTTTTGGGACTTTATGGAGGTTTCATTATGTAGACATGATCAATCATTAATTCCATTTTCAGCCCTTCTCAAGAGTAGTGGGGGGCTGAAAATTCCCAGCATCTAATCACTTCTAGGCACTGTCCAACTCTAGTACTTAATTAGAATGTTGTTATGACTCTTTGTTAAAATAATCGAAAAAATATTAAACACATATTTCTTTTTTCTTAATCAGAATTTAGGGGAAATGGCATATTTGTATTGGAAGTTTCTCACTGTGACTCACTTGTTGGATGACTTTGGTCAAGTCTAAATATATTAAACTTCATACTCCACATTTATCAAATAACCGGGAATCCTGTGATTCACATCATCAACAGGAGCATTGAGAAAACTATTTAACAAATGCAGAAGGAATTCATGCAGAAAAAAAAATAGGTTTGTTGCCTAAATTGTATGATTCCTCTGAAATAGTTTTACAAATTTAACATATAATGCAATTCTCCTTTTAGAAAATTATTTTTGACCTAAAATAGCTCACTGTCTGTGCCAAACATATGAATGCATGAGCTGTATTAAATAAGTGTGAGGTAATAGAAAATATATACATCAGTCTCTGCCTCCAGTTCCCGGCACAGAGCTCCTGAAACCCTTGTAATTTTCTAAGTGATAAATGACTTGTAATTTTCTAAGTGATCAATGTTCTAATACTTGATCTCTGACCCCAGTTGCTAGCACAGGGCTCCTGAAACCCTCAGAATTTCCTGGGTGATAGGAGTGACTTGTATTCTAATGAGGTGACTCTGGGTGGACTCCTGGGTAAGGTCTGGTTACCAAAAAGACCAAGCCATGACTAGAAGCTGGGCATTTTCAGCTCCATCCCCCACACGCTTGAGAAGGGAGAAGGGCTAAAAATGGAATAAATGAGGCTGTGTCTATATGATGAAACCTCCACGAAATCCCCAAAGTATGGGGTTTAGAGAGCTTCCAGGTTGGTGAACACATGCACAACCAGAGAGGGTGACACACCCCAGCTCCCCGGGGTCAGAAGCTTCCGCACTCAGGACCCTCCCAGACCTCACCCTGACTACACATCTGAATCCCTCATCACATCCTTTAATTAACTGGTAAACAGAAGTATTTCCCTGAGTTCTGTGAGCGGCTCTAGCAAATTAATTAGAACCAAGGGGGGGGTGGTCATTGGAATGTCCAGTTGGCCAGTTGGTCAGAAGCACAGGTGACAACCTGGGCTCCAGACTGGCATCTGAAATGGGGAGAGGGAGGCAGTCTTGTGGGACCCAGCCCTTAACCTGTGGGATGTGACACTAACTTCAGGTAGAGAGTGTTAGAACTAAGTTAAATTGTAGGATGCCAGCTGGTGTCACAGACTGTTGCTTGTTGCTGTGAGGAAAGGCCTCCACACATTTGGCGACCAGAGTGTCGGAAGTGTGGGTAATAAAGGGACACATGGGGAAGAGAAACATAGGAGAAAATAACAGTTTTTTTCCTGCAACAGGCGGGAAAGACTGGGTGGTTTTTCTATTTCAGTAAGTATAGAACCTGAGATTCTAAAAGCATTTTGCTCTTTGGCAAAGTATAGAATATGTTCAAGATGTTTACATTAAAGACATGAGAATATTGGAAATATAGACAGTGAACAGGAAGCATTTTGCTTAAACTATGGCATATGGGCGTCTAAGCGACTTTTCTATCACCTATGTCAGCAAACAAATCTACATTGCATGTGGTTCCATAAGAGTAAGATACTTTATCCTTTGAAACATCTGGCATCCAACTTGCCACCATTGGAAATGACTAAAATAGCATGGCCTGCTTCTTCGCTATAAAAGTCATGAGTCAACCCCAAATCCCTAGGGTGCCTGTTGTCCCTGAAATACATGGGGCTGAATGCTCACAGTATTTGTAAAAAAAAAAAAAGTAGTTCTGAAACTTTTGGACAAATAAGGAGAATTGCTCCAAGCAGGGACTAAGTTGGATTGGAACATATGTTTGGTTTATGCAGCCAAAGTACATAATCAAGGATAACAAAACGCAAGCTTGATTCCCAACTTGCCAGGGAGCTTGTTTTGTCATTCTGAAATCTGCTCCACTTTAAGCAAATCTTCCCCAAACCAGAAACAAATATCTAATCACACACCATGTTATCGGTCTTGGTTCACTGCCCTCAGTGTAAATGTAAAGAAGCAGTCCACTATTGAGAGAAAACCCTCATTTCTTAAATGCAGTTTGTCAAAAAATTAGTTCACGTAAATGCATTTCAATTAAGTTCATGTCTACTATATACTATAAGATATACTTGTTAAATTACTAGAAAAATCAATCAGCAGGTCAAACTTTTTATGTGTTCCACACTGAGGCTGCCACATTGAAAGACATGTCTTCATAATCGCTGCCTCATTAATGGGGCAGTTATTAATATTTGCAAACACCAAGTCAAAAAGCTTAATACGAATACAATCATTTAATATTAATGACTATTAATTCTAGTACTCAAGTTCAATGGATTCAAATAATATCATTCTTAAATTGATTTATATGCTTAGAAATGCTCCTAAACCTTACTGTCACCACTCAAATTTTCTACCTATATGTGGAGCCATTTTTTTCTGTTCTTAGAACTACTTCCTGGAAGTGGCTTCCAGTTCCAATTTAAAACTGGACATTTATCTTCTGCCCATCTTTTCCGACCACTTTCTGAGTGTAGCTCTTGTCTTTCCCACTTTCCCAAACTTCTAGTCCATTCTTTAAGTCCTTCCTCCTCCCTGCTCCAAAGTTCAGACACTAGTATCAAGGCCACATTTCTTAGATTCTAAAGGAACTTTTAGGTGTTTCTTTCAAAAAACACCTTTTAGTATTTGGCTACAAGATAAAACATGAAATATAAGATCTTCACTGTTCTGGCCCCAACCTGTCTCTTTAGACTTTGTTTTTCACCATTCCTACACCTTCTTCCCACTCTCCCAACCTCAACCTCAACCCCATAATCTACTACATATGCTTCAAAGCCAAGCTCAAGTGTCTCCTTTTTCCTAAGAGTTGACAGATTTCCCCGCAGGTAGAAAAAGCCCCATTTTAGGCCCTCATTGTTGTCCATTCAGATTTCTACTGTGACCACTATAATTTTAGGATAGGTATAATTTGGCAGTCTGGAACTCTTCTTCCCGAGTTGCCTTTCCCGTCTCTATCCATGCAATTACTTCAAGAGCAGCCAACTTATTACATGATCCTCTCCCAATGGCCACACTAGAATTGGACTCCGATCTAGAATTGCACTCCTGGTCTAAGCCAGGATGATCAGAGAACATCTCAAAAAGTTTTTAAAAGGAAGCTGATTCTTCTCCTTTGTGGAAATCATGCACTTGATAGTCAAGAGTTGCAGTAGTGAGTTCACCACCACAGAGAATACATCTGGCCTATGGTGAGGGACCCTGATGGTGTCAATCTGAAAAAAACACAGAGGTCAAAGAGAAATTCAGGCCTAGAGGAAATCACTGTGGCCAGTTGTCCCAAGGTGTGGTTGCATCCTGTCTTTTCAGGCTTTGTTCAAAACTTCACTGCGTTCTCTAGGTCAATGCATTCCCCATTTTTCTTAAAGTACAGTGGAACCTCATTGCGAAGGCTGTTCAAAAACTGAATCATTTTTTTCCCTTAGAAATAATGTAAATTGAATTAATCCATTCCAGGCCCCCAAATGCTTCCCCGTTTTAACCTTGCTTATATACAGTATATGTCTATTGTGCTGTTTAAACTATAAATAAACACTTTAAAAACAAAAAGGATATGAAATATAAATGAAAATTTAATAAAAAGGAAAAGAAATGTACAGTAACAAATAAAAATTTAACAATAATTATAAGCAGCAACAAAAGAAAAAAAAAAACACACAAAAATATTCACAGCACAGTATTTTGAGATTTTAACAGTGGTAAACTAACTCATACTCATGCATTCTCTCCTTCGTCTGTCACCTGAGAGGTGAGTGACTGATCATACAGGTATCAGCATGAAAGGGTTGTCAGTTGAGAAGCGAATTGTTCAAGATGGGAGACGTTCGAGAAACAAGGTTCCACGGTAGTTTAAATTGGGTCTCTGTCACATGCAACCAAAAGAGGTCTAACAATATAATTGGCCTTATTTTTTTTCATATGCCTGCTTCCCTTCAATAGATTACAAGCTTCTGGAATGCACTGGGCGTGTGTTATTCATCCCCAGTTCTGACACAGGGTAGCCACAAAATCATAACTAGATGAGAGAATGAATGAGTTTAGTGAGCATACCATGAATTAATGAATCTATGCTAGTAGATAATTATTCGAATCATCAGCAACCTATAATTTTACTCTGGTCGTAACGGGTGTGTAGTCATTGTTTTAGGTCCTAGGGTAACTATTCAATCACATAATCAACCTAAAAAGGGGCTGAGATAGGAAACATATTCAGAAATAAACACAAGCATAATTAGTCATGGAAATCACTACTTATCTTGTTTGTGACTGGTTCAAAAACAATTTATATGATTTAAAAGTAAAATCAACATCCTTTCTAAGCTCACCACAATTTTAAACGTGGGGATCATTATGATACCAAAACATATATTAAGAAAAAATTCCTCTCTTTTTTCATGTTTTGACTTTAATAATATATACGGCAATACATTTTCACACAGATCTTTATAAATGCAATAATTATATACCAATGAAAACTTTATAATATGAAACAAATGTCATTGTAAAGACATTTCATGAAATCATTCCTCTAAAAGAGCAACAACGCCAAAACCGGTTTGGCTCAGTGGATAGAGCGTCGGCTTGCGGACTGAAAGGTCCCTGGTTCGATTCCAGTCAAGGGCATGTAACTTGGTTGCGGGCACATCCCCAGTAGGAGGTGTGCAGGAGGCAGCTGATCGATGTTTCTCTCTCATCGATGTTTCTGACTATCTATCCCTCTTCCTTCCTCTCTGTAAAAAAATAAATAAAAGAGCAACAAAATGTTTCCTTAGACAAAGATAAAACTTTAATAGCATAAAGGGGATTTTGAATGAAGATATTGTAGTTGGTTTATATTATTTTCCCACCAAATATACATATATATATATAAAATTGGTGGTGGAAGTGGCCTGAGTCCCAGGAGGTTGCACAATGACTAATACTATAGAAAGCTCACAAACCACCGCAATGAGCAATTCATCCATTCAAATCAATGTGAGAGAAAAATAAAGCATTTAATGCCTCCAAACTTCGTGAGTACTCTGAGATTTCCACTTTGCTTCTGTTTTTGTGCAAATTATCTTTCATTCCAGAATTCCAGTCTCAGCCAACGCCAGATGGATTTTTCAAGTTTACTGAGGTATAAACTCAAAGCCACAGGAAGTACTGTGAGCAGCTTCAGGGTTTGAGATCGGAAAGGCCTCTCAGGGGTTCACAAACAAACGCTGTGTGTCAAATCAGCTCCATTTACTGGCAGGGGACACACGCAGCTGCAGGGAGGCGTGGCCAGTCCCTCAGCTACTGCAGCCAGCGGCCAACCACTCTCTCTCTGAATCAAACTCACTAGTGTGTACTCTTCAAGGTCTTTTTTTAAAAACATTTTTTCATTGATATCAGAGAGGAAGAGAGAGGTAGAGAGAGATAGAAACATCAATGATGAGAGAGAATCATTGATTAGCTGCCTCCTGCACACCCAACACTGGGGATCTAGCCCACAACCCGAGTATGTGCCCTGACCAGGAATAAAACCGTGACTCCTGGTTCATAGATGGATGCTCAACCACCGAGCCACACCAGCAGGACTCTTAAAGGTCTTATTACAACTCTATTAACATGAGATTTCTAAGACCTCTACAAGGACATTTCGGAGCAACTTCTATAACCTATTTGAAGGCTCAATCACAATGTCAGGAAATCTTGATTTCTAAATTAAATTCCTCATGGTGCAGCCAAAGTCTTTTCCTGTGTTCTCACCTTGGGGAGATAAAGTGCAAAAAAACAAAAAAACAAACAAAACAAAACAAAACCTAATAATTAATAAAAATATCTTATACCAAGTTTAGTTTACCTCAGAAGTGCTGGAATAACTAGAAAGTCTATCAATAAAACTCAATGCTTTAATATATTTAAGTGGGGGGAAAGTGTAACCATCTCAATAGGTACAGGCAAAGCATTCAATAAAATTCAAACATGATTCAGAATTGAAACTAAGAATGGAAGTATATTTCCTTAAAAAATGACAAGTACCTTTAAAAAAAGAAAACTTCAACAAAAGTTATCTATTTAATGGTAAACCATTTGAAGTATGTCCATTAAAATTAGGAACAAGTAAATGAAAAAATGTTAATTACTAGAAGGGGATAACTGAGCCACAAGGAATGAGTATTTTTTTATTTTAATAGTTACTACTAAATATCCTTCTAAATGTTTTGCTATTACAACCAAGATTATCAATAAACAAGTGCCCATTTCTCCACACTTCAACTAGCATTGAATGTTATTGATATTTTTAATCATCATCATCTGATTAAAAATAATTTCATGTTAGCTTTGAAAAGTGCCTATTCATGTCCTTTGTAGGCTTACTTATAACTCAGGTGGCTATAGCATACAGTATGCTATTACTGAATTGGGGATGTGGTGGGGGGGAAATGGAGAGAGGATGCTAGTAGTCTTAATTAGCCTGATGGTTTCAGTCAAAAAGGAAAAATATCTTGATAAAAACTTAATCAAAAGGAAATAACAAACTTGTACAGTTATCTGCATCAGAAATTGAGCCAGGAAATCCTTGTCTCTGGCTGATGCCCCTTCCAACCACCATGCCTCTCCAGAGACTTCTGCAGGCAACACAGTGAGATAGTTAGGTGCTCACAGCCACAAGGGAAGCCTCTAAGATCCCCACCTGGAGATGCCACATTCAGGTAAAAGTGTGTGGTACAAAGGAAGGCTGAGATGCATTTCAGAAATGTCTGTCTTTTGAAACTCTTCCCAGTATGGATAACCTAGTCCTTCGTCACTGAGCTGCTAGGGTTGAGATTGAAGAATGCAAGGGAACTGGTCTTTGGTTTCAGTTACACACTAGCTCCTCCAGGAAAAGTCTGTGTGACCTTAAACAAGTTCCTCTCAGACTCCATTTCCTCATCTGTCCTATGAGTATAATAAAGCTCTTCACTTGGTGATGGTGAGGATACAACGTACTTAAATCACACTTGCTTCTTAATAGGTGCTCAGTAAATTGTAGCTATTCTCACTATTATTTCTCTAGGTTCCCCAGTCATTCCTGTCCTTTAGCAGTTCTCTCACCTCCTCAAGGAACTTCCAATCCATTCCAATTCAGCTTTAGCTGAACTAAGAATTGGTCATTATCCTGAGTGCAATTCATAGCTATGTCCATACTGCGCCCTCTAGTGGCAGCACAGGGACTGTCTGACTCTTTGGAGATGCTTGCTCATGGCCTCCAGGGTGACAAGACACTGGGGGTATGAGTCTTTCTCACAATGTTACCTGATGCTCTTCACTCCCAGGTTCACCCACGGCTTGATTGTGGTGGTGCAGGTCTGAGTGAGGCTCACACTCCATAGGCAGGATGGGGACAACCATCAATCAATTCTACCACGCAGTGTACAAGTTTCAGAAACCAGAGACCCAGCTACATCAATATATTCATTGTCATACACCCACCTGGGACCACCGGCTACATAGATGTAAATTTTACCTAGAGATAGCCCTGGGTAGCTCATGGTTCCACAACACAGATAACAGATGACTGATGAAAGCCTATTTAATAGCTTGAGATTCTAACTGCTCTTGAGCCTGGCTGTTCCAAGGTAGCAAAATGACAGCATAGGTGAAATTATACTAGAAGAGCCATGTCAAATGTGTTGACCCAAAATTCCAGCACAGATTTTCAGTTCCACATGAGAAGGAGAAGTGAGAGCTAACACCTATACAGCACTTGCTACGTGCTAGGGGCTGTTCTAAAGGCCTTGCACATATTTGCTTATGTAATCCTCAAAACAGCATGAGAAGCATTTACTTTCCCCATACATGAGATGAGAAAACAGAGGCACAACGGTGAATACATTGCTCAAGGTTACCAGCTACAAAATGGAAGAACTGCGTGAGTGACAAATGGCATAAAGAAAGCTAAACTACAACTTTGGACAGCTCATGATTAAAAGGGAAAAAACTAAGAAAAAAAGATACATGAGCTGTTTTAACACAAAGCAGACCCCATTGATAGAATGGGATGATCGTAGGATGGTGAAAGGACTCAGCGTGAGGAAGAGAGCTTTGAAACTGCTGAAATCATTGAATCAGCTGTTCCCTGAAATTCAGACAGCTGTCAAATCTGAGTCAAAGAACAACCAGGAACTCCTCTTGCTCCACGTCCCACTTTCTAAACCCCAGCTATATCTCCTAACATGAGATTCTAAACCATATCTTCTATTGGGAAATATAAGAACTGTAGCAGCTCTCCCTAAGGGACCCCTTCACCAGTCACAAAGATGAAAACATGGGCATATGTCCATGCTGGTCTTGCTTTGAGAAGTTACTAATATGATACACTTGTTAAGAAGTGATTGAAACAGGCTAAGACAATAACCTTGACACGTGCCCTTGAGTACAGCTTGTTATGCACTGCAAGCGATGGTTATCAGGTTTATGTGTCTCTGGATCTTCCACTATCAAGTTGCATACTCTTGGCTTGTTACAAGCAGCAGTGGTAAAGAACCAATATTTTGGTCCTACCCGTGTGGTTTTTATCTCCTGTCCTGAAGTCAATCTGCATCAGTGAAACTTTCCTGGCTTTTTACCATGTGTACTGGTTAATAATGCGGATTTTTTTTCACTAGACAGAGTTACACATATGTTGATATATATGCGATTTGATATGTATGCTATTTTGTTGTATTGACAGCAAGCTTTAAAACTTAATGTGTCAAATTTTCTGAAGGTGTTAACATCATAGATATTTTTATGCTTAAAAATGTCGAATTTCATGCCAAAAAGCTGAAAGTTATCGTATACTTCGGGAAGCTTATGGTCAACATGCTCCATCTCAAGATACTTGTGAATGCTGGTTTAAACACTTTAAAATGATTATTTTGATGTGAAAGACAAAGAATGTCCAGGTCAACCGAAAAAGTTTGAAGACCAACAATTACAAGCATTAGTGGATGAAGATGTATGTCAAACTCAAAATCAAGTTGCAGAAAGATTAAACGTTGCTCAGCAAACAATTTCCAATCACTTACAAGCAATGGGAAAGATTTTTAAAGGAAGGAAAATGGGTGCCACGCCAACTGAACGAAAGACAAATGGAAAACCAAAACATCATCATTTGATCCAGGTCAACCATCAACATCGACTGCAAGGCCAAATCGCTTTGGAAAGAAGACAATGCTGTGCGTTTGGTGGGATCAGGAAGGTGTAGTGTATTATGAGCTCCTAAAACCAGGTGAAACTGTTAATACTGATCGCTACCAACAACAAATAATCAATTTGAAACACACTTTGACCGTAAAATGACCATAATATGCCAGAAGACGCAGCAAAGTAATTTTGCTTCATGATGACACACCATCACATCAACTTCAAAACCAGTTAAAGACACGTTAAAAGATCTTGCCTGGGAAATATTAACCCACCCGTTGTATTCATCAGATCTTGCTCCTTCAGATTACCACTTGTTCTAATCAATGGCACACACACACTTTCTGAGCAGCACTTCAAAATGTACAAATAAGTGGAAAATTGGGTCTCTGGATGGTTTGCCTCAAAACAAGAAAAGTTCTATTGGGACGGTATCCACAAATTATCTGAAAGATGGGGGAAATGTGTAGCTAGTGATGGACATTACTTTGAATAAAGCACTTTTGATGTTTCTCTTGAAATTATCGTGTTTTCTTTGATTACAAAATCCACATTATTAACCGGTACAGGAAGTGGGACATGACTTTTTTGAGGTACTAGTATGTTCCTAATAATCCTATTCTGAGAGGTGGGAATCCTCAAACACTCTAACAGTCCTCTGCAGAATCCAAGGCCACAGGTACTTGCTAGTCCACTCACACCGACCATTACCTCTACCCAACAGGAGGTTCTGGACCATAGACACTCTTGACCTCCTTAAGGAACGCTAAGCTCCCGCAGTAAAAATACATGCATAAATATGTACCAGATGCACAGATCAAATTTAAGAGGAACAGATTATGAATATGGACCTGTCAGCAAGACCCTCACAGTCACATTTTTTCATCATCCCATGTGGAGCCCACCTGTGGTGCACTGTCAGTGGACTTGGTTGAAACCCAGTAGGTTCCCACTTTCAAGGCTGGCTCTGTGTCTATGGGATTTTTTTTCAGCTTTGTTTTCAGCAATGTGCTTTACCATAGAACTAAAAGGCATCTTTAAAAATAAATAAATAAATACTTCTCCTTTACTAACTTGTCTATAAAGGATAAGTGTGTTAGTATTACCATTAGAAAGATTTGGTTGGCCTCATTCTTTTACCATTACCAACATAATAAAATTTACATCAGGTCAACTATGGGAGCCCAGTGTTTTATTTTTAAAACTATTCTCCCAAATTAAAATGCTTCTTATGAAGCATGTACCAAACTTTTATGATTAGAGCCTCAAACATTTTTTTAAATATAGGTAAAACAGACAAAGAAGTAGAGGTATTGAACTAAGCAATAAGAATGTGGGTCAATGATGAAGCATCTTGACTCTTTACCAACCAGGAGGGCTGGGCAGCAATTCTAACAGCCTATTCAGCTGTTTGTGAAGAGGGCATCAATGAGAAAGGTTCAGAACAGCCCTGCCAGGTGTAGTATAGTGCTTCTCAAAGATGAATTCTGATCTTGCATTTACTCATATAAAGAATTTTATAAAAGAGAATGTAGGTTCTCTGAAATTCTGAAAACCAAACAATCTCCTGGCTACAATCGACTGGAGATTACTAGTGCCCTGGTACATGGATTTGTGCATATTGAAAGGAAATTTATTGGAAGGTGGCCAGCAGGATGGGACTGGGCAAGACAGGCCAGACACACCCTGGAGCCAACCTCCCGCGGTCCCTCCCCGGCCGGCCGCACCTGGGGCAGTGCTGTGGCTTGAAGGGCATCTGTGGAGTGAGCAGGGTCCCTCTGGCAAGTGGGGTCCCTTGACTGGGCCTGCAGGGATTGGGCCAAAATTGGCTCTCTGACATCCCCCGAGGGGTCCCAGATTGCAAGAGGGTGGTTCTCAGGTGATGCACCCGGAATCGGGCTCCCTCCTCTCTGGTTCCGGGTGCATCAAGAACCACAACGGCCAAGTCACTGCAGCTCGGCAGCTCCTGCACTGAGCGTCTGCCCCATGGTGGTCAGTGCATGTCATAGCTACTGGTCAGACGGTCAGATGGTTGCTTAGCCTTTTATATATATAGATTCCCAAAGGAAGTCAAGTATGTGGTAAGAATGTTGGAATCTCCACCTCTTCAGTTGCACAGCTAACGTTTACTAAAGGGTATTAAGATGTGTGCTACAACTTTTAGTACACGGCTGCTAGAGATGTATAACCTAATGCTATCAATGTTATTTAAGCAAGAATAAAAGAACAGATACAAAATGACCAATCTGAACTCATCAAACAAATAGAAAGATTCCTTCCATAGTACTTATCCATCAATCACTAGAATCTCTCTATTCTGCCCCAACTGATCTTGATGCTTTAACCTTTTTACATATTGCTGGATTCAGTTTGCTAATATTTCATTTAAAATATTTCATTTATGTTCATAAGAAGTATTTGTCTATAGTTTTATTGTAATGTTTTTTTCTGTATTATTAAGCTGATATTGGTCTCATAAAATGAGTTGAGGAATCTTTCTTCCTCTTTTCTGAAAGTTTGACAAAACTAATTTTTTTTTTAATATATTTTATTGATTTTTTACAGAGAGGAAGAGATAGGGACAGAAAGTTAGAAACATCGATGAGAGAGATACATCGATCAGCTGCCTCCTGCATGCCCACCACTGGGGATGTGCCCGCAACCCAGGTACATGCCCTTGAATGGAATCGAACCTGGGACCCTTCAGTCCGCAGGCCGACGCTCTATCCACTGAGCCAAACCGGTCAGGGCAAAAACTAATATTTTTTAAAGTATTTGATAAAATTTATTAGGGAAGCCATCTTGGCCTTAGTTTTCTTATAAGAAAGTTTTAAATAAACATTTCAATTCCTATAATAAATATACGGCTACTCCACTTTCCAATTTCTCCTTCTGAAATCAGTTTTGATATTTGTGACTTTTGAGGAATTTGTCTATTTCATCTCACTTGTGGGCACAAATTCTTTCAAATACCCTCTTGTTCTTCTTTCAAGGTGTATAAAATCTGCAGTTATATATACTTTTTTAATTCTGATCCTGGAAATTTGTATGTTCTTTCCTTCCTTCTTAATGTCTTGCTAGGGGTTGTGTTAGTTCCCATTGCTGCTAAAAAAAATTGCCACAAATGCAGCGGCTTAAAACAACAGAAATTTATTCTCTAAATTCTGGAAGCCATATCTGAAATGAGTCTTTCTGGGCCAAAATCCAGGTGATAGCAGTCGAGGCTCCAGAAGGAGTCCCATTCCTTGCTTCTTCCAGTTTCTGGTGGGAGTTGTCTTCTGATCAGTTTCTGGTCACATCACTACCATTTCTTATTTCCTTGTCACATTTCTTTCCCCCTTTCTGCAGTCAATTAGGCCTCTGCCCTCCTCTTACAAGACCACATAGGATTACAGTTAGGACCCACCCAGATAATCCAGGATAATCTCCCCATCTCAACATGCTTCGTTTAAGTATATCCGCCAAATTCCCTGTGCTATTCTGTTCTATATTTTATTGGTCTCTAATATTATCTTTCTTGTTTCCTTCCTTCTGATTACTTTGGCTTCAATTTGATTTTTTTTTCTTAAAGTGGAGATATGGATCATTGATTTTAAGGTCTTTTTTATTTATAAGCATGGGAGCTATGAGCTTCTCTCTGTATAATACGTTATCGCTATCCCCAAATATTTTAATGTATGTTTATTAGTTGAGCACATTCTCTAATTTACCTGTGACTTCTTCAATCCAGGAGTCATTAGAATTGTATATTTTTATTTTTCAAGTATTTGGGTAATTTTCTCCTTACATTGTTATTAAATTTAGTTTAATTTTATTGTGGTCAGAGAACCATCAAGGACTGGGAAGGGTCTTAAAATTCACCCCATTTCCAACCTAACAATTTAACGTGTGACAAATTTATGGATTCTGGCAGAACATGTAACACTCAGTGCCCATCATACAAAAATTCCAGATTTCTGGAAGGAAAGCAGATGTTCACAATAAACCACATGGTTTGCACAGTTTAGGAACAGTGAACAACTCTTCTCTGTTAGGATCATTGGAACCCTCCCAAAATCCAAGTTCCCAGACAACAGCTGAAAGTCAAGCTTGCAAGTAGGCTGTTCTAGGGATAAACCTTCTATGTTAACTATTCTCTACATAGTATCTTTTAGAGTTTTATTTACTTTTTGGTTTTGGCTGGTATGTAGCAATACAATTGATTTTTAAATATTGATTTTTATCCAGTGACCTTGTTAAATTTCCTTATTAACAGTGTGTGTGAAGATTCTTCCAGATTTTCTAAGTACACAATCATGTACCTGCTGACTTTCCTCTTAATATAATTTTTTAGTTCCTTCCCCCAAGATAGAAAAATAATAATGTAGTCATTTCATCCAGCTATAACTTTCTATTATTACATAAACACTGTGTAAAATATAGTACAGAAAATAGCCAAATACTTCCTTCCTTTTCCAAACTTACAAAAATGAAGAAAGAGGTTTTCACAAGTTTCAGAAAAGCAAGCAGGCCTACTAAAATATGATATAAATAGAGGCCCGGTGCCCTGCACCCTCTTGCAATCCAAGACCCCTCGGGGGATGTCAGAGAGCTGGTTTCGGCTCAACCCCCACAGGCCAGGCCAAGGGACCCACTGATACACAAATCCATGCACTGGGCCTCTAGTATGCATATAAGATCTTTGGTTAATCTCTTCCTACCCTGCCCCCTCCCTGCTTCCCTCTGAGATTCATCAGTCTGTTCAATGTTCCCATGCCTATGCATTGAGAGTCTGCCCCCTGGTAATCAGTGCCCATCATAGCTACCGGTCAAACAGTTGAATGGTCAGACACTTAGCATATTAGCCTTTTATATATATAGTTAGTATAAAAATATAATATAATAAGACCCTTCACATGATCAAGCTGGGCTGGTTTAACAACTGAGCTTGGGTGATCCTAAACAATGTGTAGATGTCAAGATCTACATGTTGGTAAGTGCTTTGGACTAAATTGTGACCCCTCAAATTCCTATGTTGAAGCCCTAACTTCCAATGTGACTGTATTTGGAATAGGGCCTTTAGGGGGGGTTACATAAGGTCATAATGATGTGGCCCTGACCTGACAGCATTAGCAGCCTTATTAGAAGAGGAAGATAGCTCTTTCTCTCTCTCCCTGCACACCCACCAGGGAAAGGCCACATGAGGACATAGTGAGAAAGCAGCCAACTATGAGCCACAGAGAGAGCTCTCACCAAAAACCAAATCAACTGGAATCTTGAGCTTAGACTCTGGCTTCCAGAACTGTAAAAAATAAATTTCTGTTTTTTAAGCCACCCAGCCTGTGGTGTTTTGTTGAGCTGACTAAGCCATGGGCATAGATGAAGACCAACAGACCTTCCTTGCAATTCTGTTCAACCCTACTATCTAACCCTATTCCAATTTCTATTCATTACTGCTTCCTATCTTGAGTCTGTTGATTTCATTAGCGATCCTAGAAGAGGATCTTGCTTTGATTTAGCCCTCTCAGCTTAGCCCTCCTGAAAGCCCGTGGGCATAGGAGCCACTCTGAGAAATCTATCCTCTTTTCACAGACTTTCCTGAGTCATCCCTGAATTGCATTTTCTCATGAGTCCTCCCATTTAGGGATTCATTTACATCCATGCAGCCTCTACCTTTTCTCCGGTTTACCATTCTAAGCCACATCTGGACCGCAAGCTCCTGCCTCTGCGTGTGGACAGCAGTCTTCACAAGAGCTGGTCATGAAGAGCGGATGGAGACCAAGAGAAATGTTAAGAGCTCTGACCACCACTAGCTTATTGTAGTTTATTTACCCCCACCCACAACCCCCACCCCCCATTCTGCGTAACTAAGACTTTTAAACTCCTCGCTTTTCACATATCTGGAGGCTAATCCCATGTGAGAAACACTTAGGAAAACAAATGTGACAGCTCTGCTGGAGGCCCAGAAAGGAGGCTCTTTCTGAAAGGGGACCTGTGGATATTTTCCCAGGTAAGATTTGATCCCTATTGCCTGAATTCTTTCTCACCACACCCAAGGTCATTTTAATGAAAATTCCTAAGTCCAAGCCAAGAGGATAGAATTGCTCTTAATCCTTCAGCACTGTGGTCATTTGATCCCTAGTCTCGATGGGTTACTGGGTGATTAGCCTGTCTGTGGATCGCAGCTAGGCAGACAAGTAGGAAGTGGCCCCGCTGCAGGGCAGTTTCCTGACCCTCAGTTCTGTGTAGTGAGTTGTTGTTACTCCCAATGCCCAGTGGCCCATAGTCCCCCCACCTCAAGACAATGTAGTCAGAGCTGTTCTTCACCTTTCAGAGAAGTTCCCGGATCATTGCTAATTTGTTAATATTATTTTTTTTATGGAGAGAGTTGAATCTGAATCCAATTTGCTTCTGGGTTTTCTCATACCCAGAGGCTCAGGTTTGTGTGACATGTGCAGTTTAGACCTCTGGATACCCTTGTATCTGTGACTTAGCATGTCCCTACAGTATTGAAAAATTGTGTTGTCAAAGGAAATGGGAAATGAAAGAAACAAATTGGGTCCTTTTTTTTTTTAATGTTTTGTTTGTTTTTATTTTCTTTCTAACTTCCTGAGGGGATGGGAGGATGAAAAGGCTGACGACCAAATGTCTGGGATGTTCTGGGACTTCTGTGTCCCCTCAGCCAGATATGAGAACATTCTCCAGGGCTGCGAAGTAATCATCAGTGTCCTTCGTTCCTGGCGAATGACCAGAGAGAGAGCAGCCCTAGCTTCCTGTCACGCTCAACTCCGGAGGCCACTGATCACAGGCCTGGCCAACCTGCCGCCAGCCTCCAGCACAAGTGCCAAGATCCTCCTCGTTGCTATGTTCTTGCCTCTGAGATTAAAGGGGTAGACCCCTGGCTACACTAACTGGCTGAGCCAAAGGGGGTAGGGGGAGCCCTGCTTCAAGGACAAAATACATGCCTTTCTTTCAGGCTCTAGAGGCAAACATGTCTAGGAAATGCCCTCTCTCACAGAAGAAATTCCCTTCTATTAAAATAGTCTAGTTTTAAAAGATTGGAAGCTTTAAGAGTGTTTTAGAAATCAAAAATCTAAGAAAAGATAAAATTTGAAGAATGATTATGATAAATAATGTCTTTTACTTTTTTATATATAAACTAGAGGCCCAGTGCACGAATTTGTGCACCAGTGGGGTCCCTCGGTCTGGCCTGTGGGATTGGGCTGAAACTGGCTCTCCAAAATCCCGAGAGGTCCTGGATTGCGAGATGGTGCAGGCAAGGCCGAGGGACCCCACTGGTGCACTATTGGGGCCAGGGAGAGACATAGGAGGTTGGCCAGCCAGGGAGGGGCTGCGGGAGGGCTCCAGGGAGTGTCCATCCCCGTATCACCGATTCCTGATCAGGGCCAATCAGGGCCGGCCAGCCAGGAAGGGATGTGGGAGGTTGGCCAGCCAGGGAAGGACCATGGGAGGGCTCCAGGGCATGTCCGGCCCATCTCGCTCCATCCCGATCAGCCAGACCCCAGCAGCAAGCTAACCTACTGGTCAGAGCATCTGCCCCCTGGTAGTCAGTGCACATCATACCAAGAGGTTAAGCAGCCTTAGCATGTCATTAGCATATTATGCTTTGATTGGTTGAACGGCTGACCGGTCAACTGGACACTTAGCATATTAAGCTTTTATTATATAGGATAATGTCTTTTAACTTTCTCATTTTTCCACTAAGTATAAAAGTGCTTAGGGAAGATAAAAGTGAATCTGATTTTTTTTTTTTTCAGTAAAGATACCATATTGACTTACATTCCTTAAGTCCCATTGTCTCCTTCCCTCCCCCATCCCCAAATTTTCTCCCACTGGTACTGTTCGGGTATAATGGAGGGGAAGGGACCAAAGCCTTGCTACCCTGAAGCTACCTTTTTTTTTTTTTCCTTGAAGGGTGAACATCTTCCATGTTCAGCCCAGCTTTTTTTTTTTAATATAATTTTATTGATTTTAGAGAAGAAGGGAGAGGAAGGGAGAGATAGAAACATCAATGATGAGAGAGAATCATTGATCGGCTGCCTCCTGCATGCTCCCCTAATGGGGATAGAGCCCACAACCTGGGTACATGCCCTTGACCGGAATCAAACCCGGGACCTTTAAGTCTGCAGGCCAACGCTCTATCCACTGAGCCAAACCGGCTAGGGCCGAAGCTACTTTTTGAGATATTGATTTTAAGCTGTTTATTAAGAAACAAATCACTAAGAAAGAACCTTTGGCCCTTCCCCCCTTTCCTGCCCAAGAGATTCGGAGAGAGAAACCTGCTTCAGGAAGGAGATCTTGAGATGTGGTCTTAGTCTAGTTTGAATTGAGTATAGTAAACAAGAAGGCATCGGGCAGGTGCCTGTCGGCTAGACTACCCTGTGTCCCATTGTCTCTGAGTCACCACCCAGCAAGGATCTTCTGCCATGTGTGTCACTCTTCCTCAACTACCCATAAGTCACCCATTCTCACTTCTGAAATTTAATCCCACCCCTTTTCTCCTTTGTCCAAAATGTCTTATATACCCAATGTTGCCTCGCTGTCTTTGGAATTTTCGTGTTTCTGTGAATTCCCCATGCGCATGCATTAAATTTTTATTTTCTCCTGTTACTCTGTCTCTGTGAATTTGGCTATTAGCCCACCCAGAAGAACTTAGAAGGTGAGAGGGCAAGTATTAATATTATTTTAGCCCCCACAGCAGTGATGAGAACTTAAGCAGCAAGTGGCCCTTCCAGCCCCTGTAGCCCAGGAGTGTGCAGGGCCCCGCTTGTCCTCATGACTCCTCTAAACAGTTCCCTGTATTTCAATGGTCAAAAGGCACAATTCAACGTAATAGAAGTTTACTTTCTGGCTGCTATGGATGATGTATTTTAACTTCTGATTTACTAAGATATATCCTTTACTTCCTTAAAGAAAGTTAGATTTTATTCTAAGTAAGGCAAAAAAAAAAAAATGAGCAAAAGAAAATCAATAGCATTTAGGTCTACCAAGAAGACAAAAGATCACTACCTCAGTAGATGCTCTGTAAACTTCACTGCCTGTCCCCTGGCCTCAGTCGCACAGAATAGCATGCACACAAGACAGCAAAGTCATTTTAATTCTACTGCTGCTCCAGTTCTCGGACTTTTCCAGAAAGACAAAGTAACCCTCTCCATAAAATTTTTGGACCATACATAACCTCCTAAATAAACCAATAAATCTCCTAACATTCCCTGACAGTTTTCAAACCAAATGAACTTATCTGTCCTCCAAACACCCTGTGAGATGCGATTTGACTTACTCTGTTTTACAGGGAGGGGAGTGGGGTTCAAGAAGGTAAGGAAAATTAGGACATGAAAGAGAAACCAGACCCAGGGCTTTGATTCTGCATGTTCAGAGTGCAGGCCTACCCTGTGGCCACTCACCGGCCATCTGGCCTTGGGTCCATTGGATAATATATATCTAAGTTTAGATTTCTATATCACAAAAAGGGTGAGAAGGAAGAGGACGTGGAGGAGGGTTGAACCAGTTGTTTATAGTCTCTTATTTCTACAGTTCCATAAACCCAAGAGCCTTTGCAGGACACCTGACTGGCCATGGCCTCTTCTCGGGTTTCTTGAGATTCATCAACAATGACCTTTGCCTCTTCTTTGTGTAAGCAAAAAGTCAGCTGCAATCATCACGACCTTTGAGATGTCCATCAAATTAGCGAATGCACATCAAACAGGAGGGCTATTGCCCTTCTCAAAATCCCTCAGATCTGGGTAGCTGGTGACCTATAGTCAACATCAATTTTCTTGGTCCCTCTGAAATCCAGACTCCACTCTAAACTGTAGCAGCTGTTATTTGTATTTTTCCAATGAAGACCATATAAGCCACCGTCTTCTCTCTTCAGTTCCTCCCCCACTCTCCAGAGACACAACTCACTGACAGCACTGGAGAATCTAACAGATTCCACTGAGGTTTGAGTCCAACAATGGAGGGGGCATCAGAGCACGTTGAGTTAATATTCATCATGACACATCCTCTTCTTAAAAGGGCTCTGCCATCCCTGCCCACACCATGTTCTCACTGGCTGGCATGGCTCAGGCAACCCCTCGCCAGCTGTCTAGCCCCCCACCACAGTCAGGTGAGGGAGAATAGAGGGCTGGCATTATCACCCAAAGGACATAACAAGGAACCATTCTAAATAAAAAGCCACCGCCTCCGGTCAGGAAGTGCCTCCCTCCTTTGGGGCATACATAGCTGCAATCAGCTGTGTTTTCAAGCAGCATTTCTTTTTCCTCTTTGGCACTAGATGTCCACCGCCATGCAGAGCAGAAGGAGCATGTGGCTTGCAGCACAGCACTACCTTTCCACCTGAATCTCAGTTTCCTTGTCTGAAGAAGACAGGGCTCAGAAAAAAAAATGGATTCTTAACTTTTTTATGAGGATCAGACTCATTAATTCTCACCAAGCTTGAGAATATCGGAGAGGGGAGAGCAGGCGCCCGCCGCTCAGCAGAAGGAAGCTGGGTACTTATGCAGGGATGGAAGCCGAAGAGCCTGGTCCTAGTCAGCTCCACATGACTCTTAGAAGTGGTGACTTTAGTCAAATTGCCCAATCTGTCGAGATCTCATTTTACTCATCTGTGTCATAATGTATAACTTTTGCCCCACCTAGCTCACCTCTCTGAAAAAGAAGAGTTGATTATAAAAATAGAAGATGAAATCAGTTCTGTAAAAAGAAAGCAAAGCAAGACAAGGAAAAACAAACAAACAAAAAGGTTGAATGGCCCTGACCGGTTTGGCTCAGTGGAAAGAGCATCGGCCTGCGGACTGAAAGGTCCCAGGTGCGATTCCGGTCAAGGGCATGTACCTTGGTTGCAGGCACATCCCCAGTAGGAGGTGTGCAGGAGGCAGCTGATCGATGTTTCTATCTCATCGATGTTTCTAACTCTCTATCCCTCTCTCTTCCTCTCTGTAAAAAATCAATAAAATGTATTTTTTTTAAAAGGTTGAATGTATTTACAAACTGTCATTGAAATGAGGTCATACATGTGAAATGATGTTAATATATGTGAAGTCATATAAAAGTTGCACACAATGCACAATATTGATGATCAGCTAGCACCTCCCCACACTTTATTGGTCAAGCAACCTCCAGGAGCCAACCAATATAAACCATTCATCTAGTGTAGGTTTTTAAAATAGATCACAAATCCTACTTACCAGGATTGTCTTACTTCAATTTTATGTCAGTTTTCCAAAACACAAACAGCTTATAAAATGCAGATGATCCTTTTAATGCTTCCCATATATTTTGTTATCAAAGAACACAAAGTTTAGAGTATTTGATTGTTGTTGTTGTTGTTGTGCTCTTACTTTTGTTTTCACGCTTATCATAATTATTGTAGTAAACATACTATTTTCCTTTCTGGCTACTAGCCTACATCTTTCAAGATCAAGGGAAGATTTATGAGGTATAAAAATAATTGTTGTAATTTATCATATTCATTTGTGGTACCAGTTGCATTATTCAGATGTCATACAAATTGAGTCTTCAAATATTATACCTTTGGAAGATCAAGAAAGAGAAATTAGGTTTTGAAAAAAAATGGAATTAAGGTTTAAACCTGCAGTCAAATTAGGAAAGTAAATATTTTATAGACAATAATTTATCTTCTTTAAGTTCAAAGAAATATAAATATTGTAATTACATATACCACATTGTATTTTCATTATTTGCTTCTCTTTGTAAATATGGATTATGTGGGCTTCTTACTACAATTATAAAATTTTTACAGTCTTATTTCTGCAAATAATAAGTAAAGACAATAAAATGTTCCCCTAAGAGGTGTAACTTCATAGACTGAAGAAAGGATGGAACATGGCCCCCTGTTGAAGGGCGTGGTCTCACACTGAGGGCACCACACACACCCAGCCAGATGCCCACTTTCTGACACTCAAATGCAGAGGGAACAAGTACGGCCAATCACCGAGCTCAGTACCTGCTGGTCCAGCGATGCTGAGCACAGCGTGGGAAGCCTGCTCTGCATTCCAGAAAACCAAAAAATTAGAGCACTGGTAAGATAACCAGGTAATTAATGAGGCAATTCCCCTTCCTGCTCACACGCTGCATTTATTTTTTAGTGTAAATTCTTGTTGTCTTAAGCAGTAAGTACATTCTCTTCCTGTAACCAGCAAGGGCTTGGTCAAGTGGAGCAGTACGAACATGTTACTCGCAGTTTTTCAGTTTTTAACTTACACAGAACCATCTTGTAAATGCATCCAACCTTTGTGTTTTCGGTTTTTCATTGTCTTGCTCTGCTTTCTTTTTTCCTTTTTATAGAGCTGATTTCATCTTCTAGTTTTATAATCAGCTCTTCTTTTTCCAGTTATATAAAGTGGACATTTTCCATGGTATCAGATATTCATTTACTATACTAAATTTTTAAACAAGTTTAGCAGCAGGATTATTTATTCAAATAAAATTGCATGTGGACCCCAGTATGTAACAAAATAGACAAAAGGTTAGCTATATTCTAATAACATGATGGCAAAGGCCTGTAACCCCACCAGTGCCAATCCACGCCTTCCCTTTACCCCAAAACTGCCCAGAAAAAAAACACTTCTGCTACATCCTTTCTAATGAATACATTCAAAGTTTTCCATGAAAAGACATTCATGTACATTCTTTACCTCTTTAGGTAAATCATTCAGATGGCCAGAGGGAAATCGGTAGGTTCAGATTTCCATATTGGGCAAAATCATTAACGGCTAACTGGCGAGGGTCAGGCATGATGTAAAACACTGGCTGTGCCAATCTGTTTCATTCCGGATCCTGAGCTAAAGTATTTTTATAATTTGAGATTCTGGACCTTGTCAGAGAATTCATGTATGCCAAATTGTTATGTAATCATTGAAATAACAAGGCCCTGGAAGCACTAAAGAGACAAATAGAGCAATTTGAGATTTTTATTTTTATTTTTTGTCTGATCAGGGCAATCCCTCTTTTTCTTAAAATATATGGATTTTTATTGATTTTTAGAGAGAGAAGGGAGAGGGAGAGAAGGAGAGAGAGAAAGAGCCATGGATATGAGAGAGAAACATCAATCAGTTACTTCCTGAACACACCCAGATCTGGGATTGAACCTGCAGCCTGGGTATGTGCCCTGACCAGGAATTGAAACGGCAACAGTTTGGTGCACAGGACAATGCTCAACCAACTGAGTCACCCCGGCCAGGGCAGCAATCCATCTTTTGAATTACCTGCATGGCTATGCAGATCATAATTTCCCTATGAAATTGTTACTCAGCAGATTCTCTCCCATGACGGCCTGGCTCCATTCTGGTCATGGCTCCATTTGAAACCAATGATCATCACGTGGGACAGTGTTCCTCCTCCCCCCCTCCCCCGCCCCACACAGCATCTGAGTAGAAGGTCTGACTAATTGACTGACTAGGACCACATTTCACCTGCACTCCAAATTGTAATTTAGTGCCATTTCTAAAGAGACTTTTCTGATGGAATACATCTCAGTGGGCTAAGAATTCAGAGGATTTCTGTGACAGTAGAACACAAGGGGATGGAAAAGAACATGGAGCCCTTGTGCTCCAACAGACAGTTAACTTGTAGGGGATCGTTTGCTGGGCTTCTTTACACTATGACCAAACATGCTACCCACCTTTTATGGGCAGAGCCTCTGTCATTTGTTTCCCAGGAAAAATAGGGTGTGTGTGTGTGTGTGTGTGTGTGTACAGACAAATGCTTTAAGCAATAAATGTCTTTTTCCTTCATATCCATTCTGCCCCTATATGAAAAAAGAATTATGCCAGGCTTCAGTTGATATTTAATTCAATTTCTGATCAAACAAAATACATGTATCCAGCGTATGCATGTCTACATTGGACTGAACAGTGACAAGCGCCATTATCATCCATGCATTTGATTTTAAGTACAACAGCAACCAAGGGACTCAGGGCCCACCTGTCAAACAAGAAACTCCACGCCAGACCAGAGATGTGTTATGAAAAAGTGAAAGGGGGGTTCAGAAATCAAGGGAGAAAATTCACTGATGGGAATGAGAAAAGGAGAAAAAAATGAAATCAGATGAAAAATTAGAAAGCAAGGAAATCAAAATGTTCTTTAGAAGTAAAGACTCGAACAAAAAATTTAAAGCAGGGGCACTGACCTGGATTATGGAGAAATTCCTTAACCTTTGTCTCAATTTCAGCTTCTATAAAATGCATCCCACCAATCATATCACAGGGTTATTCCCAGGGGGGTGAGGAGCGGCAGGTACAGCATCAGCAAGGTCGTCAGAGTGAAGCAGGTGTTCAATCCATGTGAGCTATGTAATTAACAGTAAGGGCATACTTTTATTCAGATAGCTTACAGTACCATTTTAACCTAATTTCATCCTTCCCCTTCTAAAAATCAATTACTCTAGGTGTCAAATCTTGCTATTCTTCCTTTTTTAAAATTATTAATACTCGTCAGATAAAGAATATTAGAAAAAAATTAACAACAGTCAATCCAGTCATAATATATAATAGTCAGTGATCTTTAGTCCAACTCTTTATATCAAACTTTTCATGTATAAATAAAGCTGAGATCAATTTCCTAGTTTTTAATTCCCTGCCCAAACATGGTTCGGATGTCCCAGGATTCTAGGAAAAGCATCTGTCTTTCTCCAAAGTTTGTACTCTTCCCCAACGTCTTTTCTCCTTTATATCCTCAAAATCATTCACAAAATTAATAACTTCACTTTGCACAAGTACACATCTTAGAAGGAACATAATCGACTCTTTCAGAGTAGTTCCCGCCTTTAAATTTAAATGTACATCTATAATCTAACATGTTTTTCTTTAGTAAGAGTGAGCTCTGAGGGCAGAAGCTACATTTCCTTCTTTCACACTCATCCCAGTAATCATTTCAAACTGTCCATGGAGCCGATAATCAATTACTATGAATTGATGAGTAATGTGTTTGCCCAAGAGAAGAGGATAAGAGGCAGAGGCTAATTTCAAAGGGCACCCAATTTCAGATCCCTAACGAGAATCCACGGAGGCTTGAGGGGTTCACCTTCCTCACTGGGACTGCAATGCCAAGCACAGGCTGAACGGCCTGCTAACAATCTGCAAAGAAAATATATGACCGTGATTGCACAAGGAAACTGGAAACGATTTTCTCTAGGGTTGAAGGTTTAAACAAACAGGAAGCCCTGGTTAGGATTTGTCTTTATCATCTTTCATCACACGGCAGCCCGACTTCCTGGTGAAGAAATGTGGAACTGCTTTCAGATCCCCCACCAAAGGGGACAGACATGCCAACCGCACAATCTCCAGCTTTAAATTCAATGCTGCTATTTCTGAACACCCATCTCCATCTGACCACAAGTCTCTGAGGATGGTGGTGCCTCTTCATCTCTACGAGCCATGGACAGAGAAGGAGTCTTCCTTGGCCTCTAACTTCGCAATCAAACGACCTCATTCTATTTTTATTGAGCATCAACAGGGTACAAGAAATAAACCATACGATAGGAAATATAATTAATAATCATGGACCCTTAGAAAGTGTTTCCTTCTCAACATTAGTAAGATATTTTCAGTAGCTACATGTAAAATATATTTTTATGAAATGAAACTTTAAAGGCTTTCTATCTAAAGCTAACAGTCATTTCAGGATAGAAAGTACTTAATACTTTACAATTTGTCTGTAATTCATATATCAAAAATATACTTTTGGAGGTTAGCAATTTCTTCTTAAACCTCAAATTTCATGAAACTATTTTGGTTAAACTATCATCACTACAATAGCAAATACATCAATTTTCAGGGAAAAGTGAAACTTCAGGATTGTTCATTTAAATGAATCCTTTTCTATGAAAGCTCAACATGAATGGATAATTCTCCTACATGCAAAAGCTAAAACCAAATTTTGAGTCTGAAGTCCCAGGGGATACCAACTATTTTATCAAACAGAAAGTGGAAAAATATGAAACCAGGCCTAGTGTTACTCTAAAAATTATAATGAATCATCAGTTTTATCTGCTGGGGTTTCTTATACCTATTATTTCATTTGATGGATTTGCAGTAATTATTCTCACTAATATTTCCAAATATGATTTATTACAAAGCTTCATTCTTGAAAGCATTAGATTAAATGTAAGAGCTATTGTAATACGGAGAGAAACCAAGTGCAGATTCATCAAATAAGATATTTACCAGATTAATAACAATAAACATCTGCCATTTAAATATATCCTGGCTCAATTAAATTCTAGATTTTAATTGATTAATGTTGAAACCCAGAAGCTACTGATTAATGTTGAAACCCAGAAGAAGACCCTGCAGGCAACTACCACACCACAAACCTCCCAGATGTTCCTTGAACCCACAGCTGTCTACCCACGCATCAGCCTAGGACAAGCACCATTCAATCTCCTGCAATGCCTTTTAAAAATCTCATGTTTAATATTTATTTTTAAAAAACAAAAGAAGCAAAGTAGCAAGAGGAAAATAAACTGGAACAAAGACATATAGTTTTCCATCCAAGAAAATAAAATGTGCATTTGTTGAGAAACATACGGATGAATTTCCTTAAAATGACATAACTCTCCAGAAAGCTCGCAGGAGTCATCAGCCTGGGTGGTAGGATGCGGAGTTTCCCACAGGAAGCAGCTCAGGTAATTGCTTGTTTGTTTTTGTACTGAGAGGCTTTCTATTATGTGCCTGCGGGTTTCTTCTATGAGAAAGTCAGCTGCATGGCCCATTTTGTTCCAGGCATTTCATAGGCATCCTCATGTGTTTAGAAAGTCCGTCATCCTAATAAGCATTCTGTAGAAGAAATGACTAAATGGGAAATACATGTTGTTGGCAAACAAGCTCTATTACAACAGCAGGAAAAGAAGTTTAAAAATAATGTAAAGATATGAATCCCAAGTTAGAAAACATAGTCACTTCTGGAAAAAGACCACAGGTTGGGCAAGGCTTAGGTTATCTGGCCAGTTAAGTTGTCTGGAAGGAAATCCAGTGTTGAGGACACTGGTAGGCAAGTGCCAGGAGAGGAAGTCAGGATTACCTCATCACAGTTGCCACTGCCATTCCCGCGGCGCCCAGGCAAGTGGGTTGAAGAGTTCTACAAATAGCTCTGGCTTGTAGACCCGGCACCACGCACCCCGCTACAGGGTGGGGATACAGAGACGGATACTTTCTTACCCCGTTCTCATGGAGCTAATAATCTCCATAGGCTCATGGTTCTGAGTGTATATGTGTATTTGGGCAGACTTAATCTATTGGTCTGATTTCTCTATAAAAGGCTACTGTCCTGAATATTGTTATATTACACAAACTATAGTTTAATTCAAACATGGAATAATGTTGGCTTTAAGACCAATCAATTATTTCATACTTCTAACGTCTATATTAATCCTTTTAATGAATAACACCTTTATTATCATTATTCATCTTTGTTGGCAGCTGATGTTATCTTTAATGATGGTTGCATAGTTATATTCCAAACATCTTAAAATTCATTCATTCAGCAAATCTTTATCAAATGGCTTTGGACTGGAAATCAAGGACCTTAAAGGCTACTCAGCATCTCTTTGTTTCTATTAACTCCCATATTCAAAGCAAAAATATTTAAATAAATTAGCTGGCTAATTTCTCATACTACCTGTAAGCAGATAAGTTTACCTCCTCAGGGACAATCTTTGTTCTGTTTTCATTATATCTTAATCATATTAAGAAACTCAGCCCACATTAGATTTCTATTTCTAACACAGTAAGGAATATGATGCCTGATATTTTTACTTTTTATTTCTAAATGCAGCTAAGTTCTAAGTGTTCTTGGGGAAGAAGAAAACCCACAACAGAAATGATTTACTTTTTTTAATTTAAAATGCTATATCTTTAAGTCATACTTTCCACAATGAAAACATGTCCACTTGTTGACAAGCTCCACTCCAGCCGAAATGACACAATCGTTTCAACCCCCCAAATTTAAAATTGAAATGTCTTTCTTCTTCTTTCAAGAAAGAAAGAACCACCCTATGATTAAAACTTCCCACAGTTGCTTTTAAAGTGCTTGAACTTAAAAAAAAAAAAAAAGTTCTCTATTTTTATCAGAAATTATCCTCCCCACACAAACACTGCGGCTGCTCTACGAGTGGTTGGCAAATTGAGTTATTTACTACAGTAGCCTTGCCCTCCCTTCTGCCACTCTTTCCAGGAGTACAGTGCACTGCAGACTTTGAGGATTTCCTCTGCTGTTCCACTGCCCCCTCCAAATGCTGGTTCCTTTCCCCTTTCCAGCTGTGGCTTCCCTCAAATTGTTGAACTGTACAGAATGTCCTCTTTACACCACATTAGTTGCCATAGGATATTGAGTTTTTAGATATGTCTAAACATTATACCTACTCAAATTCTTACAAACAGGAATATCTCTGAATTGCTTTTGAGTTCATTATGTGTCCATCTATATAGCCTTTATTAGGCCATTGGCATTATTAAATTACATATTCACCCAATACTTATTGAGCATCTATATTATACAAGTCACTTTACTAGGACTTGGGGAGAGAGAAGGAACATATGAAATGAAACAAACATTGCCCTCTGGGAACTCATAGTTTATAGGAGATCAATGTAAGCCTACATAGATCTCACACAGAAATGCTACTGAAATGCAAGAACAGAGGGGAAAAGGCAGAGGGAATGGGAGGGTCAGGAAGAGAGCAGGCATTGACATTGGCAAGGAAAGGTTTCACTGATATTTTGAGATTCAGCTAACTGAGAGATCAAAAGCACAAACATACTAAAATAAAGAGGGACCACAGGTCCAAACAAACAATACAAATTGGCATTCTTTTTGTGCTTTTTTGGGGGGGGAGGGGAAGGGGTCAGTCTAACAATATCTAAGTGTTTATAACTTAGGGGGAAATCGCTGAGAAATAGGGTAAAGATTCATATGAATCAAGTTTTAAATCATATGCATTGAGCATAACAGAGGTAGAACTGTTTGAGGTAGAAGAAAATAAATTGATTAGAACTTATTTACTAGAAAGTACCCCAAAAATATTAGCAAATTGAATCCAACAGAAAGGTAACTAGAAAATCCCAAAATAATTGGAGATTAAACAGCACACTTCTAAATAACACGTGGATCAAAAAAGAAATCTCAAGAGAAATTGAAAAATATTTTAACTAAATTAAAATACAACTCATCAAAATGTGTAGGATTGAATGTAAATAATGCTTAGAGGAGAACTGAAAAAAAAAAAAGAAAGATCTAAAATCAATAAACTAAGCTTCCATTTTAGCAAACTAGGAAATGAAAATCCAAAATAAGCAGAAGACGTGAAATAATAAAAATTAGAGCAGAAATCAATCAAATTAAAAACAGGAAATCAATAGCGCAGCCAGTTTGGCTCAGTGGTTGAGCATCAACCCATAAACCAGCAGATCATGGTTTGATTTCCCAGTCAGGGCACATTCCCGGGTTTCGGGCTTGATCCCCAGTAGGGGGCATGCAGGAGGCAGATGATCAATATTTCTATTTCTCTCTTTCTCTCCCTTTCTCTCTCTCTAAAATCAATTAATAAAACATATTTTTAATTAATTAATGTAATCCATCACATCAACAGGCTAAAACAGAAAAATCACACAATCATATCAATAGATGCAGAAAAAGCATTTGACCAAATGCAATACCCATTCATGATAAAAAAAAAACTATGACTAGAGAGGAATGTCCTTAACTTGGTATAAAGAACATCTACAAGAACCTACAGATAACATCATATTTAACAGTAAAAAACAGGAAGCTTTTCCACTATGCTCAGAAGCAAGGCAAGGATATCCCCTCTTGCCACTCACTCTTTTTCATCATCATGCTGGAAGTCTTAGTCAATGCAATAAGACAGGAAGAAGAAATAAAAGGTATATTGATTAGGAAGGAAAAAGTAAACTGTCTTTGTTCTCAGGTTACATGATTGTTTGTGTAAGAAGTCTGAAAGAATCAACCAAAGAAAAATAAAATCCTCCTGGAACTAATAAGCAATCCTAGCAAGGTTGCAGGATACAAGGCTAATATACTATACTAAAGTCAATAACTACCTTATATACTACCAGGTAACAATGGAATTTGACACTAACAAACAAAATACCATTTACTCCCTCAAAATTAAATATTTAGGTGTAACCTAACAAAATATGTACAGGATCTGAACACCTACAGGTTAGAACGTATTGTGTTTTCCTATATATGGGTTCTGCTAAGCTGAGAAACTTTTTAGTGTTAATAATCATGTAGTAGAGCATCTTCTTCAGGATTTTAGTCTGTATAATAAACCGGTTCATTATTGCATATTAACTCATGATCTACATACAACTGTGCTGGTCACTTGGAATAAAAGAACCAAGAGACAGTTCTGACCTTATAGAGTATTGGAGAGGAAAAGGGAGAGTGAAGGGAAGTCAAAGAGGGGAAAAGTTTAGGGTGGCATTTGGGCTTATATTCCCCTCGTTTGAACTACTTTATATTTTTATTTGTCTCTTGGAGGTGGGGTATTAGGAAAGTCACTTAAGCTGGTTTACAAATATTTAGAGGTTTCTTATATGAGGCACTGTTAGATCAAACTTGAGTCTGCCAGGGAACCACCCCCTGAGGCAGTTTCTTCCCTAAATACTAGCTGAAAAGAGCAAAAGTGTTGGCCTAGAATCCATTCGGTAGGGTGGACATCAAACTGAAGACAGGAAAAGTGCTTATCTTCCCAACTGAAGCTCACTTCAAAGGGCTAGGCACACACTTCAAAGAGTGTTTAGCCTCCTGCCACTTGGATGCCTTGGACTAGTAGCCTGTACTAACACCCCATTAGCACCTCATTAGCACAGGCTCCAGAATGCTGAAGAGAGACCTAGGAAGCATCCCCAGGCAGAAACAAAAAGGATCCCTCTATTTTCCTCACCACATTCGTAAATGGTCCTATGGTCAGATACGCCCCCAAATAATATATGTCTGAGTTCTAGAGTTGGTGTCAGCTCGATAAATATAACAAGGCAGGGGAAATCTCAACATCCAGGTGTCATATATCTAAATCTTCCTTTAAAAATATAACAAAATAGGCATCAAGTCTGGGAGCACTTGGTAACATGTGTCTCCAAAATCTTTCACTGGTAATGAAACTTTGCCCTCAACCTCGAACTCTTACAATAACTTATTGGTCTTTTCAGCTTTCTGTATGGTCGCATTCCTGATGCTTGCACGCCATTTAATCCAAAATTTCATGTACAACACCTGGGACATTGCAGGTACCGAAATTCCCATACAACAGTCCCAAACATCTTTTCATCATAAAAAGCAAAATATTCTCCTTGAAGATTCCACTGTTAGCACATGGAATCTGCTTCCATGGCATCCTGCAAAAGAATTGGACCCCCTCTATATATTTTTCCAGATGCATTTCTCATACTACCCATCACACTGAACAGTCAATCTATTCATGTTACATTAAAAAGTTAACATAGCCTGGCCGGTGTGACTCAGTGGTTGAGCATCAAACCCATGAACCAGGAGCTAGCTCATGGTTCGATTCCTGGTCAGGCACATGCCCGGGTTTCAGGCTCAATCCCCAGTAGGGGGCGTGAGAGGACAGCTGATCAATGATTCTCTGTCATCATTGATGTTTCTATCTCTCCCTCTCCCTTCCTCTCTGAAATCAATATAAATATATATTTTTAAAAAGTTAACATAAACTGTACACTTACCAGAAACCTAACATTCAGAAACTGTGTGTTACTTGAATGTTAAAGTCAAGAATCCTAACTAATTAAGGGGGAAAAAGAGTAAGAGTTCTTGATGCTGTTTGGTTCTGGAGTATAGTATAGTCGTTACTCTCTTTAAGTAGCTAAAAAGAAAAGTGATGAAAATGAAATGACTAGTATCCCTTGAAAGTATTGGACATTTCTGATAATACTGGGTCGGCCAAGTTTTCCATGGAACATTGAGTACTGATTTCACTTGGAAATTCCAACTAATAAAGAATGAAAGAAAAAAGTCTTTTTTGATATGCTATCTTGTGAAAACACATTGGTAAGGCAAATGTCATGTCTGCAGTTCTGGGCCAGTTGTATAATCTGAGAGTAGGAGCTGGACAATTTACTGACTATGAAGTTTTTATTTTGTTGCCCAGGATCTGATTAATGTTTAACTAAAATAATACAAATCCAATAAAGAAAGTTCTTTTTAAAAGTATACAAAAGAGGGAATACAATGAAATCCAATAGTTTCTCCTAGCCCTAATGTCATCACCATCAACAATTTCTTCATCAAATGCTCCATTCATAAATCTATGCATATTTTTACTCAAATGTACATTGTTCTGAATCTTTTCTATTTAATAATATACTTGTAGATCTTGCCTCCTGTCTAATAAAGAGGGAATATGCTAATTGACCCTCATGGCATCACAAATATGGTAGCTCCCACAGCCAATAAGGAGGGAATATGCTAATTGACTGCCCCGCCCTCAAAAATGGCGGTGCCCACAGCCACAAGATGGTGGCTCCCAGTCCCCTCAGCCCTGCCGGGGCGGCAGGCGCATAGCAAGGCTGGGCCCTCCCCGAGGCAGGCCAGGCCACTCCATGCGCCTGCCTCCAGACCCCCCCAGTCCCCTCAGCCCCCCAGCCACCCAGGGTTGGCCCGAGGTGCAGGCAAGACTCAGATGTCAGCTGCCCAGCCGCCCAGGGTCAGCCTGAGGTGCAAGCAAGCCTCAAATGGCGGCTGCCCAGCCCCCCAGGCCTGCCCGAGGCTCAGGTAACCAGGGCCAGCCAAAGCTTGTGCTGCCGGCAGTGGCAGCAGCAGAGGTGTGATGGGGCATCTCCTTCCCCTGATCGCTGGGTCACCTCCCGCCCCTGAGGGCTCCCAGACTGTGAGAGGGGGCAAGCCAGGCTGAGGGATCCCCCTTCCAGTGCATGAATTTTCATGCACCGGGCCTCTAGTATCTATATAAAGATAGCTATACATTTTCCTATTTAATGCCCACATAGTCCTCTACTGTCATTTAATTTCACTTTGGGTTATTTCCAGTTTAGTAAGCTAGGTGTGAAATTTCCTTTTGGAGGGACCTGGAGTCAATGATGCAGAAGTTTTGTAAAAATAAAATGGAAGCTTTTCTCTACCCAGTTCCGGAACAGGGTATATGGAGCTTCGGTATTTTCTCATGGTTTGAAAGATTCACATTTAAAATATCATTAGCCATGACCTTTTTAAAGAGATAGCACTTTCATAATTTTTTTTCATTGTCTTCCTCATAATTGTCCTGTTTGAGTTTTCCCTCTCAGCTGGTATCATTTTTGCTCATGTGCATGTGTACGTTCCCAGAAAATCATGCACACGTAGCCAAGTTTTTAAATGTGTTCATGGAAAAAAAATAAACCTTAAATGTTTCTTATAATTTCCTCTTTATCTAGTTATTTTTCCTTTGGTTTCTAATGTGATATATTTGCACTACCTCCTTTTTCCTTTTAATTACATTAACTATTGATTTATCTGTGTTATTGGGAAACTCACATATCTGTTTTTCTGTATCTAACTTATTAATTTTTGCTATTATTTTTATTAAACATTTACTTCTATTTCCCTACAGATAGTTTTATATGTCTTTTCCTAACTTATTCTGTTAAAATATTATTTCGTTTGTGCTCAAGGCCATGAACTTTCTCCTGAGCATGGATTTATAATGTAAGTTCTCATGTGCATTATTTTATTATTGTGATTTTCTACATACTCTGTAACTTCACTTCTGATTTTTCTCTTTGACTTAAAAATTGTGTGAGAGTTCTTTTGGTTGTTATTATTGCTTTTTTTTTTTTTAATATATTTTATTGATTTTTTTACAGAGAGGAAGGGAGAGGGATAGAGAGTTAGAAACATCGATGAGAGAGAAACATCGATCAGCTGCCTCCTGCACACCTCCTACTGGGGATGTGCCCGCAACCAAGGTACATGCCCTTGACCGGAATCGAACCCGGGACCCTTCAGTCCGGAGGCCGACGCTCTATCCACTGAGCCAAACCGGTTTCGGCTGTTATTATTGCTTTTAATTCCATCTAGATTATTGGGATTTTGCTTTTGCAATAAATGTTTAGTTTTGGTGTAGTGTGATCTATTACTATATTATATGCTCTTTCTAGTTTATGGGATTTAGTGAGGCTTTCTTTGTGCCCAGATAGATGTTTGTCTGTGTATGTTTAATATTCCAAAAGCATTAGAAATGAAATCATCTTCTTTGATTTCAAGTCAAAAAAGTTGTATACATGTAATTCATCATCCCGTACATTTTTTAAAAAAGATGCATTCGGGTTTTTTTTCCCTTGCATTTTTTCATATCTTAGATGGTCTGTCTGTGTCCTTTATACTCAAACAGCGTGGCTTGGTCCAAAATTCTCAAGTTCTCTGTAAACAGTCTCCTTTCTTCACAACTTTCTCTGCTTTGATTCATTGTTTTTCTTCTATGACCTCTCATTTCACAAAAGTAATGTTGTCTTTAATCTACTTGATAGTGCAGAGAATTATATGTTTGAAATGATTTTTCTACTTATGGGCATAACCCTCATTCTGCTCTGAATTCATCACCTGCCTTAAATAATAAAAGTAACTACCTGATGAGCACTGTCTGTATGCCACTTTACATGGGGCAGCTCCTATCCTTTCTTATGTCTTTAATATTGGTGTATAGATCCCGTGCACATTCTTTCTAGGAGATGATATCTTTGAATGACATCTTTCAGGACTAGCTGAGATTGGCGTGGGAGGAACCAGGAAGGAACACTGGGCTGCAAGTATCTTGAGTTCAAATTTATCATCTCAAAGCACTTTCCCACTGACCCTGCAGCCTGGCTGTGTCTCCAGTTATGCTCCCTGCAATCAGGTTGCTGAGCCTCCGTTTCTCCCATCCTGTATCCCAGCACAGTTGTGAGGAGGGTGTCTTGCTGGAACCCCTAGTAGACCTGTGAGTGCTGATTACCACACAATTGACTCTAAATTGTCAATTGTGTCATATATATATGACTTACCTAATAATAGACAAACATGTAAATTGACTGTACCTCCGCCACACCACCAGCCAATCAGGAGTGACATGCAAATTAACCCAACAAAGATGGCGGTTAATTTGCATACACAGGCTCTGAGTGACGGGGGCGGGACGTCCCGCCCCACCCCATCTCTCAGGGCCTCTGGGCAGCGTGGGAAGGCGGGGCTGGAGCAGAAAGAGGCAGCTCCCGGAGCAAAAAGAGGTGGTTCCAGGGCCTGAGAGGAAAGGGGCTGGGCCGGAGTGGAAAGGCGGTGCTGGCAGCCAGGGAAAGGAAAGCCCATTCTAGCATGAATCTTCGTTCCTCGGGCTTCTAGTATGTGTATATATATATATATATATTAAAGGCCCGGTGCATGAATTCGTGCATGGGTGGGGTGGGGTCCAGCCAGCCTGGCCACAGAGAGGGGACATGGGCAGTTGGCCAGCCTGCCTGCTGGTCGAACTCCTGGTCGAGGGGACAATTTGCATATTAGCCTTTTATTATATAGGATATACACTGAGTGGCCAGATTATTATGTGTTCAGAGATCATAATAATCTGGCCATTCAGTGTACACATACAGTAGTACATACTTCCATTTGATGAACACATACATAAGCTTATTGTGAGTTTTACTAATATCAAAGATGTATGGCACACAATTTACAAGATAGTAATAAAATAATCCTTGTAAGGTCCATGTAGCCAATTGATTCTCCTAGAACCCTTTCATTGAGTTTTGCTAAACTCATACCCAACCTATGGTTGTGAGTGACAACCAAGGGTGGTTCCGAAATGAATGTTGGATAATATTTCCATTTATGTTAAGATGGAAGTGGGGCAGCAAAGACACACATCGGGGAACTTCCCTCCTCCATCAATGATGTGAGCAACTTATTTGATGAATCAGATAATAGATTCAAACACTAGAAGAATACTTCCTCAATGTGTTGTGCTACAGACATGACACTGTTCATTTCAATCAGCATTTTTAACATTTTCTCCATCATTTTAAGTCTAAATGACAAAACAATGAAGTGTTGATGTGCAGCATCTGCAGAAGTTCCTGGTGCAATACTCTCACCGTGGCTGATTTCAAACTACTCACGTGATATCACGGAGCACGAGTTGGGAAGAAATGCACAGCAGGGCACTTTTAGCTGATAGTTTCACTAATCAGATGCAGCTGATGTAAATACCTCAAGAACATCGATAATAGTAAAACATGGTCATTCGGATGTGACAAGTTTTGAGTACTTACTGCTTTTGTTTTTAACAATTTATTGTGTTTGTAATATAATTTTAAATAGTGACTGTTTAACAACTGACTTGTAAGATTTCAAAAATTTACTAATTGGCTTTAGAGAGCCAAGAGCTGGCTTCAATATACTGTCGTCACAGCTGCCTGGGATTCCCTGCAAATCTGCTTGCCTTCTAATAAGCTTCCCTCTTCAGAATGGTCAGCCTGCTGTCATAAAGTGCTGTGAGTAATTCTGTGTTTACACATGACCCTTGTGAGCCTGAATTCAATGACCTCCTGCAGCCAATCCGACCTCCAGCACTGACATTCCAGGGAGAAATATTTGGTCTGGCCTTTCACCCAACTTGGAAAGCTCTCAACTTGCTGCCAGAGATCATAGGTGTGTGTGCCCACAGACTGAGACTCTCTCCGTTTGGTATAATTTCACTTTTTTTGGCACCTATACTTGGTGATTTTGACATATCAGAACCAGGAATGGGCCTACCTGGTTTCACTGAAGATGGCCTTCCTTACTAGTCTGTCACTATCGTAGTTTTTTTTTAATTATTCCAAGGAACAAATAGGAATACACATGCATTTCCTCTGTCATCTTTAGTCAAATTCGGCATTTGGTCTTAGATATAAACATTCTTCACTCACAAGCCAAGTTCCTCTTCACAAGCAATGCCCTTGAGATGCATAATCTAAAAGAGGTACCGTAAGAAAATTAAGTGTGGCAGGACCCAATAAATGTCCCTCACAAAAGAAAGTGCTGACTATATAGAGAATGATTACAACAGTGAAAAAAGCAGCTCCATGTTAGGACATTTGCCGATCGTATACAATTGTTGAAAGAACCAGACCCTGTTTGAGTCCTCAGCTGAAACACATTACACACATTGTTTAATGATAAGAAAGGAGGGACCGTCTGCATGTGTTTCCCATATAAATGGAAGAGACAGTTTTTAAGGAGGGAAAACAAGGACATTGACTCACTAGCAAGTCATTCCAAAGTGGTGAATTCTGTGGCATTTATTCCCTGTGTGTGGAACATTTACAATGAAAAAATAAATAAAAGCCCACATCATTCCCACAAAGTCTTCCATTTGCTGCAAGTCTTCCACTGGGCAGAAGAGGAAAAACAGAGCTATGCGATTAGCAGTCTCAGTGTTTCCTTTAAAAAAAAAAAAAAGATGAATTTCAGAACACTTCGAGATCTGTCCTAATATTTAACATGAAAATACTTGAACAAATGCCCATGTGGATGTATATTGGTTCTTCGAAATTTGCATCCAAATAAGAGAAGGAAAGAAAAAAAAAAAAAAAAGACAATATGCCCTAGAATGAGAGAGGGAGAAAAGTGTTGCTGGGAAGGGCAGGAAGGGACAGTGAGTCGGCAGGGCTCCCTGGCTGTGCACCAGTCCTCGCCAGAGGGAGGCTATCTTCCCCTCGGAAGTGGGAAGTCTTATCTTCCGAGGGAGATAGATGGTCCCCAGAGGAACAGCGACTCCATCAACTTCTCACTGAAGAGTTTCCAGATAAGTAATGTTTTTCCACAAATAATTTGCTCTGGAAAGGCAGCCCCCAGACATGGGAAACAGGAGGGATGGCTAAGGGCTGCAGAGTTCTCTGAACATGAAGAGCAAAGCAAATCTTTGTCACTGAGAACTGAGAACGCTTTGGGCGGGGGGAATGTCTAGCACCGGGCTAGTGCACAAGGAGGCATGGTCCCAGGGCCTCTGAAAAACGCATTCTCCAGGTCAACCTTCACATCTGTTTCCAGAGGCGTCATGCGAAAGCTGACACTTCTGTACAAAGGACACCCCAAGGCTGACTGTGACAGGCAGCGGCGTGGCCAGCGATGTACGTGGGACTCACACTGGATGTACTAGGGAGAGAGTGTGCATGTGATTCAGACCCTCTCTAAACCCTGCAGCCTCCCCTTTCCCCTGAAATTTGGAGGCTTGTAGTAAAGGGAGAAAATAAAAGCAAAATAGAGTGGGACAAGAAAGTAGCCCAATATATAAAATGAAAGACACAAGCACACTGGGTTGTGCCAGCCAGCCATTGGCGCAGCTGAAGGCTCCCTGAAGCAGAAAGAGGGAAAAAGAAAAAAAAAGAAAAGGCCTCACTGTTCCGGAATCGATTGCTTCCCATTCACAGGCTGGCTCCATAGGGCCAGATTCAGGATGGCTCTCGGGAAATTCTTGCCAATCCTGTGGTCTGATTTTAGGCTCTGTTTTTCCCTTTCTTTTTTAATACCCGGAGATATAAGTATGCATCTGTCCTATAACCTTGCCAGCCTTCACTGGAAGAATCAAAGGGGCCTGGCGTTAAATCACAGGGATTGGAGCTGCTAATAAATACAGCAGGCCCCATCCATTGTTGATTAATTCTGACTGGAATCTAAACACCAAACAACAAACACTCCTCTGAGCTGCTCTGGTCCCCATTAGTTTGATGTGTTTATTAGACAGGACTGTGTTCTTTCAAGTTTATTAACAACAGATTAAAAAATCTGCAAACCAATCTAGGATTCTTTTCACAATTTAAAAGTGCAGGTCCCATTTACTAATGTTTTTAGGGTTTGACAGGAAGTCCAAACAAAGCTAAAACATACCATCATGTCAAGTGAAGATCTTGGGACAGAATAGGGATAGTTCTTGTCAATGTGGAACAACAACAACAAAAAAAATCACAATTTCTACTTCCCCTTATAACTCTTGGAATTGTCATGTTTTTAAAATCCAATCGTGAATAGGGGCTTAAGTGATATTGTAAGGTGAAATGTAAAAATCTTTACAAGTGAATAAGATTTATTGCATACCTTTAAAGATTATGGAGGTTAATAAGATATTTTGGTGGTATTGGGTTATATTTACTAGACAGTAAAGTTCCTGTAGGTTCATTCTGATTTGGGCCAACTAACGAATGATCATGAATATGCTGTAAATTGTGTATTAGCAGTGCTTGAAAGTAAAAAATAATTATGAGCAAATGTACAAAAATAATCAGTGGTGCCTTGGTATCAAGGACTCAAGAAATCAAAAGTACAAATTTTCAAACTTTTTGAATGTATTAACTCTGACTATTAATGCCTAAGTGAATCCTTGAAAATTCCTAAGGTGTATACTTTGAACAACCTGGTGGAAGACGCAGAAGTCTCAGGGAGTCTCAAAAAGGCCCTTCAATTCATTTGTGGAAGCAAAGATATAGAGAGATAGGAACCATATCCACAGCCCCAGGAAAATTACCACAAAGAATAGTTCCTTTAGTTCACGCTGTGTGAAGACTATAACTAGATTTTACTGGCTTAAAGACCATATATTTATATCCTGTTAATAGTTTTGGCAAACCAGGTAATTTTAAATAACTCTTAAATAATGTGTCAAGGGGAATAGTGTTCCCGTTTGGGCTAAACAGAAACTTCTCCTCTAATGGAGAGCCCTGGGAGACCATTGTGTCCTGAGGTCACGTAAGGCAACATCCTGGCTTGAAAAAGCCTTCCCCAAGTGCAGCTGCCATTGCAGCCACAAAATATCCCTCCTCAGACCTGCCACTGCAACATCGAGGTTTTCCCCAGAGCCCAGACCTCCAGAGCTCAGCTCAGCACCTCCAAAATGAAGTCATGGCCTCCTTTCATCCCAAGTCATGTCCTCTTAATTTCTGCAGCATGTAAACCACTGAGCTTTTATTCTCTGCTTTCTATTTCCAGGAGTGCATAGAAGCTACGATAGTGAAGATCACAAAACAAGTATAACATTATAAAATTAATTGGTCTATTCAGCCCAAAGGTTACTGTTATTATGGTGGTACCGGTGGTGATTATGATTATGTGAGCTCGGAATAATGCTTGGTTTTATGACATCTATAAACATAGCCTTTTTACCAAAAGGAAGCATTATAAACATTTCAAAGACCATATGGAATGAAAAATACAGTGTTGTGCCTGGCACCTCATTAAAAAAAAAGAGAGAAACCATTGCTATGATGCATCTAGTATATGCCCCTGTAAATGATGGATTGGTAATCGGTTGAGCAGCGAGAAGAACAGAGGGCAGAAAGGAGGTACAGAGAAGGAGGGAGGGGTTACGCGGGGAGAGGAATGATGGAAAGGAAGGAAAAAGTGCACTGGAGCTTATTGTCACAACATAGAAATCAAATAATATTTTCAATCAATGCTAGTTAATCAAGAAATCTGAAAGAATAAAAGGATAAAAGACACTTATTACCAACAATTAGTGACAAATGTTCTACTTCTATCCATTAGAAAGTTAGCACTTTATAAAACAAAACCCAGCATCGGCAGTTTTTTGAGGACTAGATCGATATAACTCATGTCCTGTTACCTTTTGAGATAGATGTAGAAAGTGGGAAATTCTATGGGAACTTCATCAAGTTCTCTTTGATCCTATTAGAAACAAAATTCCTCTATCATTCAATAATTACATGAACCAGAGTTTCTTAAAACTGTGTGTACAGCTTCCTCCTAAAACTTCACCAAGAGCAGGATCATTACAGAGTTCTGCTCTTTTGATGGAAGATGAATCTTCTTCTAGATCCATTAAGTGTTTCTTGAACATCTACCATATGTGGAGACTTCTCCCAGCCAGTTATTAACTCCCCTATTCTCTGCTTTGTTCTGAACCTCCACTTTGACACTTAACACATTCTGCCTTCTTTGGTGAGTGCCCAGCAAAACATACAAAAAGATACACATTCAAACACATTGTCACATGGGCATGGATTTCTCTGATGGCCTTTTAAGCCTGTACTCCACAGGCCTATCCCTTGAAAGTACCTCCTTTCTGAAGCATGTGTACATTCAGATCATGTCAACAGGTAACCTGTCCCTAATGATCTGACACAGAGGGAAAAAAAAAAAACATGAAAAAAACACACGTTATCACACCCACGGAGATGAATTCCTCAGACACTTTCTGTGTGGGGACACGCGGAGAGGGGAGCAGGAAATACCCCGGGCTTGCAGTGGATGGGAACACAAAACCAATCAGATACACAATCCGAACACCAAGACAGTTGTCAACGCCAGGAAAAGTAGAAAGTTGTGCAGTAAAGAAAGATACTCAGAATACAAAGGCTTGGCTCAGTTATAAACAGCATTTGCATAATTATAAGAACAGAAATCCATGGTACCAACCTAAGCAAAAGTTTAGATAAATGTATCGAAAAAAATGTAGGAACTGTGTATGTGTGTGCCTCTGTGTGTGTGTGTGTCAGTGTCTAGCTGTGTCTGTGTGTCTGTGTCTATGTGTCTGTCTGTGTGTGTCTGTGTGTGTCTATCTTTGTGTATCTGTGTGTGTGTGTCCGGCAGTATGTGTGTGTGTCTGTATACCAGGTATTTGTCTGTGTATGATTGTGTGTCTGTGTGTATGCCTCTGTGTGTGTCTGGTGTGCATCTGTGTGTATGTCTATCAATGTGTGTGTCTGTCTTTGTGTCTGTCTCTGTGTGTCTGTGTGTGTGATGGGGGTTCATAAGACAGAGCTAAATGTTCCTTACTTTCAGAGTGGAATCGAATCCCAGACCTGAAATATTAAGAAGCAGCAGTAGAAACATGCCATTGAAAGATATGCAAACAAATACAAAGAACCAGCTCACTTTGCTGAAAACAATGGTCTCTGAAAAGAGAAAAATCCGGGGGGAGATTTTAGGGCACCGATGATTTTGTGTGACCAAATGTATGGGAAATGGACTCTGCACACATATCGGTTTGATTAGGAAATAAATAAAGCTTAAGAAGATTCAGCCACTACTCCATTTAGGTCTATGATATGGGACTCGCTTTGATTTTTCTCCTGTTTTACAAACTGAACTCAGTCTAGGAGAACCCCCATGCCAGGACACCTGTCCGCAGGCGCTCAGGTTGCACTGGGAAGCGGGGAAAGTGAGAAGTCTAGCCACGTTTCTCTTGGACTGAGTACCACCTCCAGATTCGCTGCCAGGTGGCATATGATGGTGCATTACTGGGTCCTTATGTCAGACACCACAGAGGGTATACGAACCAGAGATAATTTTTCTTTCCCAGTGATGAACCAGGACTTGCCATTGAAAGGCATTTTGCACCCACTGTGGGCACCATCACCTTTTTCTCATAGTTTATACCTTCATACGGAGCTTTCTTCCACCCAGAGGCTTGTCCTACTATTTCTCTTGTCCTAAAAGTATTCTTCTCACCCACGCCCTCACTCAGTAGGACCACAGCTTTGTGCAGAGTGGAGCTTTCTGCAGAGTTAGGGGTGGGGAGGTGACAGTGCTCCCTGGTTGTTACTTGACACAAATCATTTCATATGTTTCACATTTAGGGAGGTTGGGCTCAATCACTCATTCAATCTTTCTAAAGCTCTGCTATGTTCTGGTGCCAGAGCCCATAATTACCATAAAACAGGTTGATTTCAGGCTGAATTGCCCTGGAAAATGACATTTTATTGGCACTTTGAAGAGAACGTATTCTTCTCCAGCTATTATACTTTTAACACTAAAATACTGAGAAATAGCCTTTCCATATGGATTATAAGGAAAAATATTTAAAATTTAAGATTTATTTCCCACTCTTGTGATTTTTTTATTAGCATTTTAAGCAAGTTTGGTGCCCATCAGACGTAGGTCTCGTTATTTTTATTGATGTCATACAGACAATCGGTAATCCAAACCGCCAGCAGAACTGCTGTGTCCCTGCTGCTGCCAGAAAATTGGCAGAAAATTCTCACTGAAAGCTCACAAAAAAAAACCCAGGGGAGGCGTACGGAGACCCTTGGTGCTGCACTTCCCAGCAGCAGGATGTATTCCCGCTTTTAAAAACGCAATTACATCTCACTTTACCCAGTGTGAAAGCCAGGTGGCCCCCCAGGAATCCCATCTCCCCTCTAGTTTATCCTTATAAAAATAACACCGTGATCGTTTGCAACAAATTGTTAAAGTCTCTTTTGACCATCCTAGCAAACTGTTACTTCGGAGACCATGAATATAGGATATTGATCTTTCCTGGGAGCACGGAGGGAAGAAACCTGACGTGAACATAAATCTCCTCCCGCTCGGTCCGCTGGGTGACTTCACCAAGAAAACAGTGCTCTGCCACCCAGTGTGGTGCCAGTATGGCCTTTGTGTTTAAACCCGCATGGGTGTGCTGGTCCTAAAGATTTGCTTAAGTACATTCAAGCCACATTTTGAAAGAATTCTTTGCAAATCTGAGGATCTCACCATTCTAGAACTGCTCATCCCTTCAGGGTGTTAATGGTGTGAGCTGATGACTGAGACCTTGTTAGGAGGAAAGATGAGAAGGAGGATCCAGACATCAAACAGAGGAATGTTTATCATTCTGTTGTTGTTGCTAATCCTCACCCGAGGATATTTTTCCATTGATTTTTAGGGAGAGTGGAAGAGAGAGGGTAAGACAGAGAAACATTGATGTGAGAGAAACATATCGATTGGTTGCCTCCTGCACGAGCCCCACCCAGGGCCCGGGCTGGGAGGAGCCTGCAACCACACTACGTGCCCTTGACTGGAATTGAACCCGGGACCCTTTGATCCACAGGCTGATGCTCTATCCACTGAGCCAAACCGGCTAGGGCTGGAGTAATATTTAGATAGGATAAGGGTCTCAAGGTCAGGGCAGTTCTTACAAAATGCTATGTTTGCTAAATGCTAAAATCTAGCACAGTATTTTGCAGACAGAACTGTTAACAGGATGAGCTGGACAGGAACCCAAGCCAATATGTGTAGCAATGAATTAAGTGAGGAAATCAATGTGTAATTAACCAAATAGTGTACATAAGCAATAGCTAAGCCTTACTTCCAGGAGACAGAGCCTTGAATGTGAATCTCTTGTCTCCTTTCTTGCTGCAAGTAAATAAAATTACCTTGCAACAACAATGTCTCCTTGAATGGAACACCCCAAGCGATGAAACCCTTGAGTTCAGTAACAGAGCAATGAGAAGAGGTGAAAATAGTACAAACTGCTTCAAGAGGTTGAACTGCCTTATAATCCAACATTTCCATTTCTTGGAAGACCCAAGAAACCCAAAACACTAACTTGAAAGAATATATGCACCTCTATGTTCATCGCAGCATTATTTATAACAAGTGGCCTGATGCACGAATGAAGATTCGTGCAAGAATGGGCCTTCGTTCCCCTGGCTGCCGGCACTGCCATCACTCTGGCCGGAGCAGCCTTTCCGCTCCAGCCCGGAGCCACCTTTTTGCCTTCCCACACAGCCCAGAGGCCCTGAGTGGCTGGGGTGGTGCAGAACACCTGCGTCGTTGCCATGGTGACGCAAGCATCCCGCCCCCTCCCCAGCCGCTCGGCGCCTGTGTATGCAAATTAACCCTCCATCTTTGTGGGTTAATTTGCATACTCACTCCTGACTGGCTGGTGGGCGTCGCGAAGGTACGGTCCATTAGCATGTTACTCTTCTATTAGGTAGATAGCCAAGATATGGAAGCAACCCAAGTGCCCATGAGTGGATGAGTGGATAAAAATCTGTGGTATATATACACAATGGAATATTGCTTGGCCATAAAAAAGGATGAAATCTTACCATTTGTGACAGCATGGATGGACCTAGGAGGTATTATGCTAAGTGAAATAAGTCACTAAAGAAAGACCAAAACTATCCTATCTAATAAAGAGGAAATATGCTAAGTGACCCTCACAAAGATGGCAAATCAACAATATTTGATTTGTTTGACCAATACAAAGATGGCGGCACCCACAGCCACAAGATGGTAGTGCCCAGTCCTCTCAGCCCTGCCGGGGTGGCAAGTGCGCAGCACGGCCGGGCCCGCCCCTAGGCAGGTCCGGCCGCTCTGTGCGCCTGCCTCCAGAGTCCCCCAGTCCCCTCAGCCCCCCAGCCACTCAGATGGTGGCTGCCCAGCCGCCCAGGGCCATCCGAGGCTCAGGTAACCAGGGCCGGCTGAGGCTTGCGCTGCCAGCAGTGGCAGCAGCTGAGGTGTGATGGGGGCGTCGCCTTCCCCTGATTGCCGGGTCACCTCTCGCCCCTGAGGGCTCCTGGATTGTGAGAGGGGCAGGCTGGGCTGAGAGACCCCCACTCCAGTGAATGAATTTTCATGCACCAGGCCTCTAGTATAATATAATTTCACTTAAATGTGGAATCTAAAGAGCAAAATAAACAAACAAAATTAAAAGAGATTCATGGACAGAGAGTGGACTGGTGGTTGCCAGAGGGGAAGGGGTTTGGGAGACTGGGAGAAAAGGTGATGGGATTAAGAAGTACAAACTGGTAGTCACAAAATAGTCACAGGGATGTAAAGTGCAGCATAGAAACTATAGTCGATAATACTGCAATCACTATGTGGTGCCAGGTGGGCACTAGAAATATCGAGGGGAACACTATGATGGTCCAAGCTCTATGCTGTACACCTGAAGCCAATACAAAATAATATTAACCATAAACTGTAATGGAAAATAAAAAATCTAAAATAAAAAAGAGTTCTCAAAATTCAGTAATTTTTTAAAAAAAGAAGAAAAGAGTGTTTTGTGAAAGACAGCTATTTGAGTGGCATGAAGGGGTGACGCGCCTGTGAGGGTTTGAGACGTGCTCATGGGGACTGGAATGGAGGGACCAAGTGTGGGCCTTCCCCAGTTGTCCCCCGTGTGCACCCTTCCTTCTTCAAGGACCTCCTGAATCCCACGTCTTTCCAGAAATTGTTGTTAATAGGAAGAAGAGAAGAGGAGCACTCTCATTTGCTTTTCCTCCAACATCACCACAAAGTGTCACTGAACATTAGCATATTCCAGAGACTTTAACATCTTATTTACTCAACATTTCCTTCACAAAGTCAGACCTTTTAGACGGGCAGCAAATCAGAGAAAATATTTGTGGTTCTGAATTATTGATGATCAAATCAATAAACCACTACTATGGGAGACGATTCTAGGAAATCTTACTTGTACACTGAATGCCTCAAAAGAAGGTCGCCTCCAAAGCTGGGCCAGCTCTACCGCTCACTGGATGGCAAAGTGGCCCCACCTGTGCCCCCGAGGCCTTGCACGCTGCCACTCACAGCTCTTGGCCAGGTCAAGGTCTCTGCTCAAAAACATTTCAGGTTTCCTTTACCCTACATGAAAACGTAAGCATGCCTTAGCTTGTCCTAAAGGGCCCTCCACAGTATTAACCCCAGCTTAGCCAACTTTCCAGAATTACCTTCTAAAACTCTACTTCTATCCAATTGCCCTGCACCCTCTTTCTTATACCATTGCCACTGAATGAAAGCCAAGCTCCGCTCTCAATGTACATATTTCTATGGACTGCCTCTGCCTTCCGCCCTCCATTTGACCATGAGATTATAAAGTGTTTATTGTAGTATCTGGCAATAGTAGGTACTCAATACATTTTCTTTAAAAAAAAAAAAAAAAAAAAAAAAGGCCCCCAGGAGGCAATTATTAATGAACTGTGAATGACTACCTAGTTCCTATTGCACACTGGATGGGTCGGTCCTGCATGATTACTTTTGTCTGCTTATCCTTTTTCAGATGTCATTTTTTTAATTTTAGTTCAAATTTTCTAGAACTAGAAAGTCTGTTTACTGATGTTGTAAAGCCAGCACCTTGAACTTGTAGTCACCTCATAAATACTTCTGACTGATATGATAGCTCATTTTCCTTAAATGAATTAGTATATACAATGCATGCAATTAATTGAATCATGAGTTTATTGTCTATCATAGGATTAGCAGACAAGTAGGTCAAAGGATTACATTGGTGCTGTCTATATAAATATGATCCCACAAAGAATATACACTTTTTAATTATTTTTTTAAATCGGTGCTCTCTCCCAATAACTTTCCTGTTTCATCCTGTCTCGTGTCTCTAAGAAAATTATGGCTGTGCTTCAAAAGATATCCTAAACTTTTTAAAGTTCATATTTTTAAATCCAGTATTATATACAAGTTAGTGGTATGCAAAATGGTTACTTCTCCTCCAGTTTAGGCATATCCTATTTTTCACACAATAAAATATGCCTCTTGTACCTTAAGGAATCTATATAAAATCTCCACTCTCTAGCTTTCTGACAAGTTCCATTTTCTGCAAACAGATATAACTTTGTGGTCTTAATTCTCTGTTTCAGTGGGCTGCCTTATAATAACATAAACATCTCGAACCCACATTTATTATAGAGTGGCACCATTTTTTCACAGTAAACATAACTGCTAGTAAAGTTGTGCAAATTTCAATGATTGCTTCCAAAACTTTTTGTCAACATTTTTCAATTGCTCTGTTTCATGACGGTAAAGTTTTACAACAAAGACATTTGGAAAGAAACTGAAACCATGTGAGTCAAAAAAGATGGGAACAAAATAATGAAAGTTGACTGATGTGAAACCCACAAATCTCTCCTAGTTTTAACCAAAAAAACATATAATTGTGCTTTTCTCTCCTCCAACTCCTCCCTCTCTGCCCACTAACACACACATCCCTTCCAATAATTTCTTCTAGTTTTTCTGAATGGACTGGAAATCCTTATTTTTTCACCTCTTGAGAAAACAAGAAACACACTACCTGGTCTAGTTATCACCAATTCCAAAGTATAATATTCTTTGCAGACAGCATTCAGTTATTTGTGATTAATGCCTCAAAAGAAGGTGGCCTTTCTTAAAAGACAAACTCCTATTGAGGAGATTAATTTTTCTGGGACATTAGCAAACCTTGCTTGTATCTACACACCACCACTAATCAGTAAATAAAAAAAATTTTTTTAACCCTGAATAAGCTATTTTGTCCATGGAGTAACACACAAATGGTTTGGGGGGTTCAGTGGAAGGTTTTATTTTCTTTTATCTTCTTTCCGTTTCTTTTCACCAAACTGACCCAGAATTGGGTGTCATGTAAACACAAATTAAAACAATAAAAAGTAAGTGTCTTCTTTAGGTCACACAAATTACTGATGGAAGTCAGAGCAGGACAATAGCAAGTTTAGAGGCTGCTCTACACACAGCACTCTATGAAAAAAAGAAGTAACAGTCAAGAATCTTATCCTTGAGGAATTTGACTGGAGACATAGTAAACACAAAACCACAATGAATCTCAATCCTATTGTTTCTTGTCTGTTCCACCTGGGGCTCATAGGGTCACCTTTATGGGTCTTCATATAAGCCTTACAGGCAAAAGTGACATAATGGGATTTCATCAACTCTAAGTTGAGTTCAAAAACAGGGCCAATACTGGGTTGCAAAATATAAAAGGGGGTGGGGGGAGAACACAAAAAAAAAAAAAAATGCAGTAAACTAGGTATATAATAGTTTAAGGCAATGGTTTATAAAATGAGCAAACTATGCTTCATGGGTTAGCTGCCTATCTATCTAATAAAAGAGTACATGCTAATTGGCCGTACCTTTGTGACACCCACCAGCCAATCAGGAGTGGGTATGCAAATTAACCCAACAAAGATGTTGGGTTAATTTGCATACACAGGCGCCAAGCACCTGGGGGTGTTTCACCCCACCCCAGCCGCTCTGGGCAGCGTGGGAAGGCAGAAAGGTGGCTCCAGGCAGGAGCAGAAAGGCGGCTCCAGGCCAGAGTGGAAAGGCAGCTCCGGCCAGAGCGAAGACGGTGCTGACAGCCAGGGGAAGGAAGGCCCATTCTTGCATGAATCTTCATGCATTGAGCCTCTAGTTTTTTAAATAAAATTTTGTTGGAAAGGGTCAGAATAAGGGTGAGGCAAGTGAGGCAGAGTTGTTCAAGACCAGGGTCTGGTCCTGCTTTAAACAATTAAAATTTCTATAGTGTTCATCATGGACTTTTGTTTTAATGTATTGGGATGAGATTGGTTAATAAGATCATATAGGTTTCAAGTGTACAATTCTATGATCTGTATATTGCATTGTGTGCCCACCACCCAAAGTAAAATCATCTTCTGTCACCATATATCCCCCTTTACCATCATGGGCTTTTGTTTTGCATTTAATCGTGTGTGTGTGTGTGTGTGTGTGTGTGTGTGTGTGTGTGTGCGTGTGTGTGTTTAAATGTATTAAAATAGCATTTCTCATTACTGAGATTTTTGAAACTCCCTTAAATTTTGTGCCTCAGGCCAAAACCGGTTTGGCTCAGTGGATAGAGCGTCAGCCTGCGGACTGAAGGGTCCCAGGTTCGATTCTGGTCAAGGGCATGTACCTTGGTTGCGGGCACATCCCCAGTAGGAGGTGTGCAGGAGGCAGCTGATCGATGTTTCTCTCTCATCGATGTTTCTAGCTCTCTATCCCTCTCCCTTCCTCTCTGTAAAATATCAATAAAATATATATCTTTAAAAAAAAAAAATTGTGCCTCAGAAGAGTGTCTTATATCATCAAAAACCCCGCCCTACAAGAGGTTAAGAAAAACTAAACATAAAACACTAGGAAAAGATGCAATGCATGCATTATTGAAATTATTGGCCAAAAGTAGCTTCAATATCTAGTAGACATTAAATTTTATTTTAAACATACAAATCTCACAAGTAGCCTAGTACTATAGAAGCTCAAAGTAGGAAAACTCACTATAGGCAAGGTGGTGGTGTACTTAAAAAACCTTTTATTAATAAAAGTCTGACAAATCCAGCAGCTAGTTCTTGGTTTTCTTACCTTCTCACTAGGACTGAACTGTATTTAGTCTGGCCATTCCATTCCACCTGAATCACTGAGTGTTATAAAATACAGACTCCTCAGTCTCCACCTACCTCTGAGTACGCTGAGAAGGGCAGCTTGCTTAGAAAGGGACAAATGTTTTAAATATATTTTAAGTTGAATTACTGGCCTTTCTTAAAAGACAATTCTTTCTTGCCTCCTTGGAAATGGCTGGTTTCCCTGGTTTTGCTTCTGTCCAGAGCTAGCTTTCCCTACCTTTTACAGGCACTGAGAGGGAATGCCTGGGAAGCTGGGCCACACAGAAGGCAGGAACTGTGACTCTAGGGTCTACCACACAGTGGTGTCCTGTTCAAACTGGAGGGCTGGGAAAGTTGGGAGTTTGCAAGATTTGAGATTTAGAGCTCTTGAGAACACTCTTCTAACTTCCCCTGTTTATATGCATGGCTCCAATTGATGGCTGTCTCAGGTCACCTACCCTAGGTATAACTCCCCTCATGCACAATTTAAAGTTACAGAGAGTAATTGGAATACTAGTTATTTATTGCACAAACAAAATCGACTCATGATGGAATCATTAGCACCAGGGCATTTCCATCGAAATTATAGCAGCTTCTAATGAAAAAATGATCATGTGTGAGAACCTACTGAAACCCTCATCTCTACCATTTCACATCATAAAAAAATTCTTCTATCTTAGTCAATTGACCTTAACTTCTCACCAATATTTGTCTTAGTTCATTCATGCTTTTAATCCTTATGAATATCTATATGAACCTAGTGAAATATAAAAAGTATGAAGAAAGGTAATGCATTTGTTTATTCTGCTGCTATCATTTTAAATTAAAAATAAACATCCATCAATTGAGGATTTATTGAATAAACTGTAAACATCCATACAATGGGATACTATGCAGCTATGAAAAAGGCATGAGGTCTACTCAGTGGCCTCCAGAATAAATTATTAAGTAAAACAAAAATGGGATGAAAGTGTGTAGAGTATATTCTGATTCATCTGAGAAAAGGTACATATAAATGTATATTATTATTTATTAATAATAATAAATGAAGGATTAAATCATAATTTTTAAAAAGTGGACATTGATAAGGAAGGATATAGAGTTAAGGAGATAGGGCAAGAAGCTAGACTCCTTTGAATATTTTCAAATCTACCTTATTTTGTAGATTTGACTCTGGGGCCACATAAACACTTAAATAAAAGGAAGCAAATAAATAGAAATGTGTATCCAGTCTGTGGCAAAACCACAAAGGGAGGAACTATTTCAAATAACTCTGAAACATAATAGTATGTCACCAGTGAGGGAGAATCTATGGATTTAAAAATATGCAAAAACAAAGATCTGTGCACTTTTTCAATGATCATTTCATTATTATCCTTCAATTATTGTATAGAAATAGGTATTTATACTGGTGTCATTGAAAAGAAACTAGATTTTCAGCATTTAAAAAAGCCTTAAAATCAGAGGCAACCTTTAAGTGGTTTTCTTTTTAATCTGTATTTCTAACTCTGTGTTTTTTTTTAATTGATTTTTTTACAGAGAGGAAGGGAGAGGGATAGAGAGTTAGAAACATCGATGAGAAAGAAACATCGATCAGCTGCCTCCCACACACCTCCTACTGGGGATGTGCCCGCAACCAACGTACATGCCCTTGACCAGAATTGAACCTGGGGCCCTTCAGTCCACAGGTCGATGCTCTATCCATTGAGCCAAACCGGTCAGGGCTAACTCTGTTTTTGTAAAAGCAAGAAGAAATGACCAATATCAATGATCACTCCTGAGCCCACATTGTATGTTCCTGAAATGCCATTGACCATTAAGCACCAGGGTTTCTTGGAAAGATAGCTATTTCAGACAAGAGGCAGGAAAAGTACCAGATGATTCTGGGACACTTTAACACACACCAGGAAGCCAGAACACTATCAGAGACATACAGGATCATATCAAGAGCACACATGAGATAGTTTGAATAGACACCCCTCTGGCCAAGGATGGACCACTCTGAGCATCAACAAGAATAGCTGCAATAAACTGAAACACAAAATACAACCACATAACAACAACAAGAACAAAAGGCCTCGTGCCTGACTTCTGGAGAATGCAAGGGACCAACTCACTGTTCTGACAGCCAATAAATACAGGGAAGGAATTAAGCAACTTTTCTGCCTTTTCATTATGAATTGAACCTCATGGTAGCAACATAGTTGAAAAGAGGAAGTTTCTCCTTATAAAAATATTCCAACTAATAAATAAAGCAAAAATCTTATATAATAAAAGCCTAATATGCAAATTGTCCCCTCGACCAGGGGGCGGGGCTGGCCAGCCAACCACCTGTGGCTCCTCCCCCAGCTGGCCCTGCCCTGGCCAGCGGCAGCAGGCGGCCAGGGGAAGGGAGGCCCCGGCTGGCAGCCGGCAGCCGCTAGGGACCCTACCTGTGCACAAATTTTATGCACTGGGCCTCTAGTAATAGAATAATAGCATTATTATTTTGTAACCTTTAACAAATGACTAGGTCTAGAGCTACTAGTATACTCCTTAATATGACAAGCACTAGCCACACATTGCTATTTAAATTTAAATTAGTTAAAAAATTTTTAATTAAAATTTTAGTTTCTTGCTGGGCCGGCATGGCTCAGTGGATTGAGCATCGACCTATGTGCCAGGCGGTCACGGTTCCATTCCTGGTCAGGGCATATTCCTGAGTTGCAGGCTCAATCCCCAGTGTGGGGCATACAGGAGGCAGCTGATCAATTATTCTCTCTCCTCATTGATATTTCTATCTCTCTCTCTCCCTCTCCCTTCCTCTCTGAAATCAATAAAAATATAAATATACTAGAGGCCCGGTGCATGAAAATTTGTGCACGGGGGAGGGGTCCCTCAGCCTGGCCTTTCCCCCTCTCACACAGTCTGGGAGCCCTCAGGGGATGTCCTACTGATGGCTTAGGCCTGCTCCCAGGAGGCGACCAGGCCAATCAGGGGAAGGCGCCACCCCCATCACCCCGCTGCTGCTGCCACTGCTGGCCACAGCCAGCTGCCATGGCTGCCTGACTTCAGCCCTTGCAGCTGCCACACCTTACAGCCACTACAGCTTTGTCCGGAAGGACGTTTGGCTGTCTGGTCTAATTAGCATATTATACTTTTATTATTATAGATTACTATAGATATTTTTTAAATCTTTTTAAAATTTTAGTTTCTCAATCACACTAGCCACACTTAAAGAGCCACATGGCTACCATAGTAGGGTAAAGAACAGAGACAGAATAGTGCAGACAGACAACATTTCCATTACCACCAAAAGTTCTGCTGCTAAGTGCTGCTCTAGACAGTTTACCCTGAACTTCAATTGGGGCCAGGTATTGAGTGATAGAGGTACACAATGGCACCTTGCAAAAAAACCAAACCTGAATAAATATTAAGCCTCTGGATCTAGACACCAATTTTCAGGAAATACAAGGGACAGAAGAATGTATTCTACAACACCATGGGGATCCTGTCAGCAAATTCCAGATTGTGGAACACATTCAGAACAAATGATTCAGCCTTGTTAACAAAAATATCACCAAAAACAAATTCAATGCAGAAGGAAACAGATTTCATAAATTTCATGATTTTTAGGAGACATGTCACACAATTACCAATATAGCCCTCATGAAAAACCTGTTTCAAGCAAACTGTAAAATAAATAATTAAAATTTTATTTATTTACTTACTTACTTACTTATTTAATCAGCAACCAAGGACATGCTTAGAGAGAAGAAGAGAGAGAGAGAGAGAGAGAGAGAGAGGAGGGGAGGGGAGGGGAGGGGAGGGGAGGGGAGGAGTGGAGAGGAGAGGAGAGGAGAGGAGAGGAGAGGAGAGGAGAGGAGAGAGGGGAGGGGAGGGGAGGGGAGGGAGGGGAGGGGAGGAGAGGAGAGGAGAGGAGAGGAGAGGAGAGGGGAGGGGAGGGGAGGGGAGGGGAGGGGAGGGGAGGGGAGGGGAGGGGAGGGGAGGGGAGGAGAGGAGAGGAGAGGAGAGGAGAGGAGAGGAGAGGAGAGGGGAGGAGAGGAGAGGAGAGAGGGGAGGGGAGGGGAGGGGAGGGAGGGGAGGGGAGGAGAGGAGAGGAGAGGAGAGGAGAGGAGAGGAGAGGAGAGGAGAGGAGAGGAGAGGAGAGGAGAGGAGAGGAGAGGGGAGGGGAGGGGAGGGGAGGGGAGGGGAGGGGAGGGGAGGAGAGGGGAGGGGAGGAGAGGGGAGGGGAGAGGAGAGGAGAGAGAGAGATCATTGCCTTCCATATGCTGCCCTACCAGGGATCAAACCAGAAACCCAGGTATGTGCCCTGACTGGTAATATAACCAGCAACCTTCTGGTGCATAGGATGACGCTCAACCAACTGAGCCACTGCGGCCCAGGCAATAATTACAAATTTTAAAATAACTGTGAAAATCTGAACACTGAAAATTTGCTGATATTAAGGAAATATTGCTAACTTTGTTTAGGCATAATAATTATATTATGAGGATATTTTAAGCATCTTTAACTTTCAGGTATGTACTGAAATATTTGCAGATGATGTGATACAATGCTTGGACTTTGCTTCAGGATGATCCAAGTGTGGGACCTTGGGGAAGCAATAAAACAAGATTGGTTATGACTTGTTTGTTGGAGCTAGATAATGGGTACATGGAAATCCACCATATTTTTCTCTCTACTTTTGAGTGTGTTTGAAATTTGCTATAGTAAAAAGTTTATTAAAATTTTTATTGTGTGAGCCCTCTATAATCGACTGTCATATAAATCTGTTACCGATGAACTAGAAACAATATTTAACCATTTCTCCTCTGTGGTGAAACAACTTATACTCTAAATCTTGGTAAACTGATTACAGCACAAATCTCTGTTGTAGGGTGCTTAAACTTTAAATTAAGAATAACGTTTTCCCCCAAATAACAAATTTAAATATTCATCTTAATTATAACATTTCTCAGTCAACAGGAGAAAAAAATAAATTGGACATCACTCTTAATATGACACCAGTAGGGGGAGATAGATGCTGAATTTCCTCTGGGACAATTTTTTCAAGAAGTAATCCATGTATAATCTGAAGCCTGGATATTTGGGGGGATGTGTGGGGAGGACACCTTCTTACTGTGTTTGTTGGTAAAAATCATGTCTCCATCTTCAATTCTTTAGCCTTTAATACCCAAGAAAGGGATTGTTCACACTGCAGCATTATAATCCATTTTCCAATCTAAATATATGTTCAATTACAGAAATGACCCTGTCCATCCTTCTGCTCCTTAATGGACTTTCTAGATGTTATGTTAGTATTTAACACAAACTATTTTACCCTTCCATGTATCATTCTAATCTAACATTTGGGTTCAACAAGTACTCTTGTAAATAATGACATTCATCTATACAACTATTTCTTGAATGTCTGCCATGTGCAAGGCACTGTGATCAGTGCTGGAGTTACGAAGACTAAGGGCCAGTTCCCACCCTCAAGTAGCTAACCATTTAGTAGGAGAGCATAGCACACAAGAGGGTAAGAGAAGGGACGTACGTGATAGCATGGGAGCCCATGGGAGGGCAGCTAATCATCTAAAAGAAAGACTTCCCAAAGGAATATACAATTACTCCTTTAATTTATTCATTAATTTGTTTAGTTACTCAACATATGCTTATTTTATCCACTTAACAAATACATATTGAGCATCTTTTATGAATGAGACGTAGTGTCCTCTTGATTCAGTTCACCATAATTATTCTGATTCCAGATAGACCATCTTTGATAGAGTGGCCTGCCTTTAACAAGAATAGTTCTAGACAATTTTTCTTCATTTTTCCAGTGAAACTGGCATATTCAATATAAATTCCTCCTCCCACTGGAAGACTTCAGTGATATTTAAATACTACTTCTGGGTATTTTGTACTAATTTAAAAATATTTTATGTTACATCCTTACATGAAACTAAACAGACACGAGTTACACATTCTCTTTCTTTAATGACTACACAATTTCTTTTAGTCTCTACCCACTTCCTTTAAAATTGTCTTTTTGTCAAGAACGTGTTTACTAAACATGGATTAATGTACATAGTCATCTCATGGTCAATAAGGGGAGATTTTCTCTTCCAGAAATTACATCCCTTGGGTAGTGGCCTCTTACCATCTCTGGTATTCTCAAGTATTATGCCCTCCTCCATCCCAGCCACAGTCCAACACCGGCAGATAACTAAACATGCATATAACCTATTTTGTGGGGAAATCTGAGTTATAAAAAAAAAAAGTCCCTACTTGGCAACAGTCTTGGGTATTCAAAAAGTTTCACCGGGGGCTCTCTTGTACTATTTTTTACTGTCTCCAAAAGTCTCCTCTTTGTGGACTTCCAGCCCAGCCTCAGCTCCTTCCTTCCCAAGGTCTGAGCTGCTATTCCACAGGGAGTGAGCAGGTATCTTACCCACTTGGCCCAGAGCTTCCATTTCCCGTCAGTTAAATGGTGTCTGAGCAGCTCAGCACCACCACCTACCTCAGCCAGCATCGTCCTGATTGTCCTTTCACAGTCTGAGTAGCCTTTCATTTGCTTCTAGGCATTAAGCTCCACACTCAGTTTCCCTTTCTCCAAAGTGCTTTCTGAATTGTTTCCCTCCCGTTCCTCTTCTGTGTTCTGTTTTTTATCTGCCCGTGCCCTTGCTACTTCAGCCCTTCCATAATGAATTATCCCCATCCAGTTCTCTCAAGCTTCCTCCTCTCAGTGAAGGTGAGGAGCCTGGGAGGATTTCATCTCTGTGAACTAATGTGGTAAGATTGGCCTTCCGTGAGTTTGCTTTGCCTTCTGTATGTTGCTTTTCTTCACAGAGTACACTCTACATGTGTTTTCCCATTCCTGCAGAGCCCCAGTCCGATGTTTTAAAGTAAACTAATTTTTTAGATGGGCATGAGAGTAAATAACCTAAAACTCTTTACCAAAGGAAAAGAAAGGTCGGGGTGGGGGGGGGGGGGCTGTCACCACACTCAGATTTTACATTGTGTTTTGCCATGCTGACTTATCTTCTGAGAGAATAAATCTCTCTGTACCCAGGACAGTCCTTCATTTATCCATCATCTACTACTCTTCTTAAGGTAGAGATGGCTGCACCGGGATAGAAAAGAGTTTTGGGGGAAAGGGTTCTCCAGAGAGAATGGAAGCAAAGTTACCAAATATCTAACTTGTTGATGCAACATTTATTGGACGACCACTTCTTGTCTATGGAATGTCAGCCACCATTAGTCCTTGACTACAGTCAAATTTACTAACCCTTTATTCATTTTAGGGAACCAAGCTTATGAGAAAAAAAAGGGGGGGAGCCAGTTTCTTTATATTTTTGTAAGACTCAATATCTCAATATTCTACTCCTTCTTACCCCCATTTTTTTTCAATTATTTTCCCTTTTTCTTCTCTGCTGCATATGCAGTAAGCATAAGAGGGAGACTTCTTTCTCCTCTAAGAAATAGTAGGGATCGTAAGTAATTATGCCTCTGACCTGTATCAAGTGATCTTGTTCTATTTCTGGTATTGCTGTTGAATTGCTGGGGTTCTAGCATCCTTGATGATTTCTAGGTAACTTCCATTCCCCACAAGTGGGACAAGTTATGCCTTAAAATACTTAAGTATGTATGGGGTAGAAAGGCCTAGAGCAGCCTTGGGCAAACTACGGCCCGCGGGCCGGATCCGGCTGTTCTATCCGGTTCTCTTGCTCTCCCCTCCGCTCCTTTACTTTGAATTTATATTAGTTCACACAAACACTCCATCCATGCTTTTGTTCCGGCCCTCCGGTCCAGTTTAAGAACCCATTGTGGCCCTCGAGTCAAAAAGTTTGCCCACCCCTGGCCTAGAGCAACAAATCCAGTTTAATCCTAGCCTCAATTAACCATTTTTATGACCCAAGAGAAACCCCGTATGCCTGAGACACAGTTTACCACTCAATGAAATGGAGATGAAGACCTGAGTAAAGGGTGATGAGGATTTTAAGCAATATCCACCAAGCACCTAGCATAGTTCCTATCTCATGGTTGATGACAATATTATCATTATTCATTACAATTCTTAAATGTCACCAAGAGTCATTGAGACTCAGATGTGGCATCACTATTTGCCATTAAGTTTAGGAATAAAGGAGTTTTGTCACAATGGCTCATAGTGTTCACTTCAAATAACCTGTGCCATAGCCACAGCACTGCCCCCATGCTGTCACAGAGCTCTTACAAGAGTATGTTTTCAGAAAGATGCCAGATACACTGAACCATTTTATGTAACTACCTTATTTTGTTTTTACCATGCAACTATTTGTTAGACTGAATGTTTTGTTTTGTTCATTTCTGTTATTACTTGCAGCTGTTCCAAGAAAAGGAAGGAAGGAAACCTCTTCCTCTGTACGCTGAAGCTTTAAATTGCACCTAATTTTGAACAGAAAACAAGGAAGGAACATCAATGTATCTACTCACACTCAATTTTTATGCACCCCACTTGGTTGAGTGGCCCCTGGCCACCATCATGCACAGATTCATGGACCTAAAACTAGCAGAGAAGAAATCTCTCCTAGCAGCAGGCTTGTCATTGATACACAAGAAAGTAATATCCTACGTGCCATTCACCCATTCATTTCCAAGTAAAAATCCTATAGAAATTAGGAAGAAAGAATGTAATCCACATTCTTTTACTTCACAACATAGTTCCGTATATGGTCTTTGATTTATTTTCATAGCAAGTCATAGTCTTAATGTGTCATACTGCATTTCAATGAAAGCATTCAAATATCAATTGTCTAAGATACTATTAATGTCTAAACATTAATGTCTAAGACAAAATTGGTTTCTATTCATTTCTAGCTGTTGGAGTTTGATTCCTCAAAGCCTCTTCTGATTCCAAAATTTTCCACGGATACTGACTCCTGATTCAATTTCTTTTTATTGCAAAGCATATGAGGTTTTCAGAGAGGTCCTTCTTCTTTGGATGCAGGCCTGTCTCTTCCAAAGTAGGCCACCCATTGGCAATGACCAGAATGGCAGCACCCAGGCAAAGAGCACCTATGAACCAGGCAAAGCATTTTATACATAGCAGTTTGTTTCATCCTCCAAACAAGCTGTAAATCAGTTTTCAGTGTGTGTGTGTGTGTGTGTGTGTGTGTGTGTGTGTGTGTGTGTGTATTATTGATTTTTTTACAGAGAGAATGGGAGAGGGATAGAGAGTCAGAAACACTGATGAGAGAGAAGCATTGATCAGCTGCCTTCTGCACACTCCCCACTGGGGATGTGCCCACAACCAAGGTACATGCCCTTGACCGGAATCGAACCTGGGACCCTTGAGTCCGCAGGCCAACGTTTTATCCACTGAGCCAAGCCGGCCAGGGCTGTAAATCAGTTTTCACTTCCACATGTTTAAGGGAGGCTTCAGAGACTACACTGCTGTGCTCACAATTTGGTAAAATCTAGAACTAGTAAAACCTCCATCCCCTGTCTCCAAAGCTTGTGTTTTTTGCTTTCCACCATACTACCTAGAATAAAAAGTGAAAAATGTAAGTAAAGGATGCTGCCTGACAGAGCTAGATCCCAAGAAGCTGAGAAATACAATGGCCACCCCTGGAAACTCTGGAGCAGAGCCAGGGGCTTGGGTACCAGACGCCCTGAACATTCAGAGCCTTGTTTTGATTGACCTGAACGATGGTTGACTTCAGTTGAAATGAATTGCCAACATTTAAAATGATGCAGAATTCACATAAAAAATCAGGATTTGGGAACTACTATGGACAAACCAGAATAACCGCCAAGCTTGGCTTTGCATTCCCAGGGCAGCTGATGACCCTTGGTCAAGGAGACTCACCCCCAGACACTGCACCCTGCTCTTTGCTGACCTGGCTTGTGTGCCTCAGCGTCCTTGACTCCACAGCATCCAATCTAGAGAGATTAGACAAGTAAAATGCTCTCAACCTCACAGACATACAGTGTGTCCAAAAGTATAAGAAAGGATGTAACTTCTACCTTTTCCTCAATGGTTTCCTCTTGGGAATGGCCCAGAGGTGGTGAGGTTTGGAGAGCAGCCTCGGGCCTTCAATTAAAATAGTTTTGCCTTCGGCTAGTACCAGAATAAACCTTTCAGCAGACAGCTGTTTCATGCCAGCCGAAATCCTAGTCTTGGGTGGGATGGCAGAGGTTTATGACTTCAGATGAGAAACAGGCAGGAACGGATTATACTCTTGTGCCAAGTTTCTTTCTTTATTGTCATGGAAGCAAGAAGAGAAATGCAGAAAGGGGAAGGTTGTGCGAGACCACTGTCTCACGCAGACCTTCTGCTAAGCATCAGGAGGTGCTCACGATTGTGCAAACACTTTTACAGGAAAATCGTGGCTATAGAAAACCCCTAAAATTAAAACAGAGCTGGAAAAGAATAAAGACCACGCATTTGTCTTTAAACTCCGAAGTGGAGCCCCTGGGACTTGGTATTCTATAACAAGACTGGAAACATTATTAATGTTAATAAATAAACATCTGGAGTGACTTGCAGTCTAAATTTAAGTGTCCTAAATATTTTGGCTCTATTATAACTATACTGCTTTTTCCTAAATTCTCCATGCAGCGTTTCTTCTGTCCTCAGCTTCCACTTCATTTCCTTTGACTCTTTTAAGTCGGGTCTTGTTTTCCATGAAAATGGACCTTGTTATATCAGTGCTGAAGCACCAAATGTCCACAAAGAGATATCGACTTGATCTTGATTTCATCCCTATTTGTTCAGTGTGGGTCCTGTTCATTGGAACCATATATTCACACCATTTGCTTCTCTTCCTTTCATTTAATGCTTTTGCTATATATAATTCCAAGAGTGCCCAACAAAACTTTCGTTGAATTAAAATAAAAATTGAAGGCCATCATGAAGCTCTCTGTTGATTCCATTTTTTTAAATGTAAAATTTAGGCAGTGTTAGCCCAGTTTGGGGTAATATTAAGGAGAAAACATGTAAAACATAGTGGCATACACTTCATTAAGCCATGATCATGGCCAAGTTTCACTTGGATCCTCAAGTGTACTCCAGGAGCAAGGGTATTTATGAAAGTAAAAATCAGGAAAACACATCACCCCCCAAGAAAAGTGCAATAAAACCAATGCAACATGAAATGAGCCAACTACAGAGAACTCTCCTCATAAACACAAGGGTTAGACTTAATCTGTTCCTCATCACCCCCAGTTGAGGATGTTGGTCTCAGGTCCCTGGGCTGCTGCTGCTGCTGCCTTCAGCCTTTTCTGGTTGGAAACCCAGGGTTGCTATGCAAAGGCCCAATGCCTGGAACCAGAGTTAATCATTCACAGGCCCTTTTGCTTGAAATAAGATGCTTTTCATTTCCCTTGGCTTACGCGAATAATGAAAAAAGAAAACAAAGGAGATAACTGCACTGGCAAAAGATACTCCCTCAGCAAAAGTATTGTCTAGAAGGCCGAGCGCCACAGGCAGGCGAAAATCCAGTCTGCGTTTGGTGACTGCGCTGACATTTATTTATAGGAGATTAGGCCATGACAGAGCTCAAGTCATTTAGAAATGCTCCCATTCCCCAAGGCCTCCGCTATATTTATATGCAGGATCCCGTATTATTTTTCCCGGTGTTATGGCAACAAAGATTTCAGTGTTTACAGAGCTATCAAGTTCTGACAGGCCACGCTGGGGACTTGGCATCTCTGGCTCACATTAAAACGGAGCGAGGGGCCTGGGGAGCCAGCACACTCTGCCATCGGAACAGCTAATACCTGAGCAGAAAAGAGCAGGCAGCAAGCAAATGGGGCAACTCTCCTCCTGCGGTTGAGGGATATGTTACAAAGCAGGCTGGACCCAGTAAGTCGTAGTAAACTCTAAAGAAAAGCAAACCCCAAGTTCCTCCTAGACTTCTGTCCTCTGAGTGGGTTTTTAAAGGTCTGTTGCCTACCGGATGTCAGAGCCCATTGTTAGACAGTGGGGGGGAGGGGGTGGGGGGAGAGGTCGGGGGAGACAGTGGGAGGGGAATGAAAATGCTCTGGAGAGGAGAGGGCAGACCAAGGGCTCTCTCGATGCCCACCTCCTGTTTTGAAGGACACAACGGAGAGCAGCCCTGCTTGCCTTCACACCTAATGCCATCACCGCCCAGGGCTCTGTTTCCAGCGTGCTCCAAACAGGCTAGTGGCTGTATGAAGCTGGTTAGGAAAATATTCTCAAAATAGTCACATCTCACAAACAATATTATTTTCAGAACGTGCCATCTACCCATGACAATAATTATGTGTAAATTGGATCTCACACTGTGAGGTTCTCTGCATTGAAGTGGTTTTCTGGAGTTTGCCCAAACTTCTCCCTACTCATTGCTTCTCGGCCTCTTGGCTAAGATCAAGTGCAAATATCTCCATACTCTGTGATTGATACACAGAACTAAAAATGAAAAAAAAAAACAGTCCTTCCAGGCACAGTCTGTGGATACGTTGGTTCTGGTGAAAGCGGGAAATTGGAGCCTCAGAGACTAAGCCACCACTTGCAGGTTCTACATGTGGCTAGGGCAACAATCAAGTCAGAATAAAATGCAGCAAGTTCTAGGCCAAATTTCTTTCTTCCTTTTTCTTCTTTTCTTTGTGTACGTGTGTTACCTTTGGGTATTGGTGTTTATTGGATTACAAAAGTCACTGGTAAAAAAAGGCACATGTTTGTAAAGTCCATCTCAAAGTCCATTTTGAGATGGACTTTACAAACATGTGCCTTTTTTTCATTTGAGGTTTTGTTCTGCTTAAAGTTGGAAATAGCAAGAAATATGCATATTTCCTAATACTTGAACATTCCAACAAATAATAAACTGTGCCTTACCACATAATACAGAACATGTGAAAAAAAAAAAAAGGTTGTTTCCACTCTGGCCTGTGTTGCTCAGTGGTTAGAATGTCGGCCCACCCATCCAAGGGTCCCAGGTTTGATTCCAGGTCAAGGGCACCTACCTGGGTTACAGATTCGATCCCTGGCCCTGGTCAGAGCACATGCAGGAGGCAACCAATCAATGTGTCTCTCACATGGATGTTTCTCTCTCTTTCAATCCCCTCTTACACTCTTTCTAAAAAAAAAAATCAAAGGAAAATATATCCTCACGTGAGGATTAACAATAAATAAATAAGTAAGTTTTGTTTCCATGGTATGGACTTTCAACTTATGTAAAATAAATTATAAAATATGGGGAGAAAGGGATGATAATAATTGCAATAAATACCTCTATGTGTCTCTCCAGATAAATTGGAGCTGGGTAAGAAAACAGCTAGGAATGCGTCAGCGTGACGTCATGATCTCGCCCTTGGGAAGTTCACAGGTCGGGCCCATCGTCTCGTTAGCAACTGTGACACTGTTTGCAATACCTGTTGCTACCAGTGACTTTGCCTTTCTTTCCTCAAGAGCTGACTTTGCTCGTCCTTTGCCAGCTCCCTGGGGATCCTGGCACACAGAGCAGACGATCTGCGGCCCGTCTTCCCAGCAGTCAGAGATTAAAGGCTCTTCTCTGAAGCTGTGCTTCAGCATGTCTTTTTATTTCTTCTGGTCAACCCACTTCAGTTTTCCACACGGCAGCTGCAAAGGCAGCTGATGTTATCTCACCTTCACCATCACAACCGGCTTCGTCTTCGCCAAGAAAGCAATTTATTACAAACACAGTTAGTGACCCAGGTCTCTTTTCTAAGTACTCTTTCAAGAAAATTACATAAGCTTGAGTCTTACCATGAACTCTGCAAATGTATTATTCATTCACTTAGCAAATATTTCTTAGCCCTTAACTTAGAAATGGCTCTGCCCAATGCAAGAGGGAGGCAGCGATGTGCAAGGTAAGCAAGGTCTTTGCCTTGACGGAGCTTCAGTTCTAGGAGGAGGCAGACAACACGCACAGAGATATCAACCAATAATACGGTTGCTAGTGTCAACTATGATAAAATGCAAATTAAGGGATGTGTGATGGAGAATAAAGAGTATCTTCAGACATTGGGTGCTTAAGAACATCTTCTCCGGATGACACTGAAGAAGAGACTTCTTAGGTAAGAAAACAGTTCTGCAACTAAACAAACCGGAAACATTCCATTGAGGGCAACCCTGCTAATGCTGCTCAGGGGTAGTTGACATGGAAGCTGAGCCACCTTTTTGTCAGAATGCCATGTGTCCCCTGGTGCCCTCAGACATCTGCGGGTGCCTGATTCTGGATATATCACTTCCATTGTATGATAGATGGCTGCTGGGCCCAACACTCTCTGACCTAGTGGGTCTAAAAACACCCAACATACGATGGGCTGCTCTGGTCTGTAATCAACTGATGTCCCATGGTCAGATGGCCAACATCGACCAATGCCAACAACAGACCAGGAGCTGCTTTGTGAATGGCAAATAGCTCTTGCTTGCAGGTGGCTCTCTACGAACCTGGGTTTTGCTCTGTGATTCACCTGATAGATCTTGCCAGAGATCCCATGTGATGTCTTCAGGACCTATATCTCTAGAATCATGGGATCTACTCTGTCAGAAATCCCAAGAGGCAGGGCTGCTTGTACTATGGCCTGGACCTACCCCTTAACCTGCCATATAGCCTTACTTTTCCTGTGCCCCACTCAACACTGGCAGCCTTCCACATCATCCAATAAGTGGATCAGAGCAATATTTCCAAGTGCGGTACATGCTGCTTCCAAAACACAGAGAGTTCTAACAAATGTGCCTATTTTTTAAGTGGTAGGAACTTAAAGGTGCCAAAACGTATTCTTTAAATTAGAGGGTGTAATGGGGTTCTCCAGAGAAACAGAACCAGTAAAATATATTAAAAATTATGCTTATTTTAAAATATACTTGCCCTGGCCGGTGTGGCTCAGTGGATAGAGTGTCGCCAGAGCACTGAAGGGTCAAGGGTTCAATTCCCGGTCAAGGGCACATACCTGAGTTGCAGGTTGATTCCTGGCCCAGGTCAGGGCATGTGAAAGAAGCAACGAATTGGTGTGTCTCTCACATTGATGTTTCTCTTTCTCTCTCTCTCTCTCTCTACCTCTCTCTTCCTCTCTCTCATTTTGTCTCTCCCTCTCTCCTTTCTACTCTCTCTAAAAATCAATGGAAAAAGCATTCTCAAGTAAGAATTAAAATAAAATAATAAGGATAATGAAATATTAGGGAAAGAATACTCACAATGAAGAATTGGGAGGCAGAAAAGTCTGCAGTGTAATTCAGCCCTAGTCGAAAGGCCTGAGAACTAGGCAGCCCCAGGGCTGGGTAAGCTGAGGTGAGATGTCTCAGTTCAAGCAACTGAAGTAGGTCATACACAGATGAATTCCTAAGTCTTCCACCTTTTGCTCTATTCTGGCCCTCAAAGGACTGGATACTGTCCACCTTTATTGGGGAGGGCAATCTACTTTATTGAGTTCATCAGGAAACACCCTCACACACACACACACCCAGAAATAATGTTTAGTCTGAGCTCCTGTGGCCAATGAAAATGAACCATCACAAGTCCACAGGCACATAGCTATGCCTAACATGATAAAACTATCCTGCAGAGAACCACAAACACACTCACTAACCCCTCCCGCAGAGGAGGAGGTAAAGTCCTTGAGTGCGGTGGACTCTTCTCCTTGATGTTCTATAACTTAAACACTGTGATATAAAATCAAAACACTTAAACACCATAGTATAAAGTCAATACATCCTATATTACATAATAAGACAGTGATTTTCAACTGGTGTGCAGCAAGAATTTTGAACATATGCAATACCTGACTAGTTTAGTCAGGGACACTGACCTCTTTTCCCTTAGATTATCAAATTTTTTAAAATGACAACAACCAACACAACAATAGCTGTCCTCTGTAAACCATTAATATATGTCATATTATAGCAGCATTGCATCTTATTGGTCTCGTGGCACAATAAGGTTGCATTTGATTGGTTAATTTTTGGTACCAGAAATCTTTATATACAAGTATAGGCATTAATTTTAAAAAGTCACTTTGAAGCAAAAAGGGTAGGTAATTACTATTTTTTGTGTGTAAATCAAAACTATACTATTGTTTTTGTCAGGTTGGCAAAAAATATATATTATTGGTGTGCCACAGAATTCTAGTAATTAGCTTATGTGTGCCATGAGATGAAAAGGTTGAAAATTGCTCTAATAAAAGAATAAGAAAGGAACAAAACCAAAGTTTGTAGCTGATATTTATAACTGTCTTTTTCCAGTACCCATTCTGCGTTCCCTTTGCCTTCAGCAAGCACCACACCTGGCGTGGTTCTTTACCTGGTAGAGTGACCCACACCTTCATCCTTGCAACATTTGAGCCCTGGATAGTAGTCCTGTATAGGGTTATAGTTTTCCACTGACCTTACTCACAGGCCTGCTAATACTAAGAGATGCCCTGAGGGATCTCCTGTATCCCAGATGTAGTCTTCGCATCTCCACGGTAGATCAGCAGTCTAACTGCCCCTTGGCAGTCTAGATCAGTCACCACAGCCGCACAGTAACCCTCTTCTTTGCCTGTTGACTCAGAAGTATCAGGAGCCCAAAGTGTCTGGGCAACAGTCTAAACTTCCAGTTCAGTGTAATCATTGTTGTGTCTCCTGGTGAAAGCATTGCTCCCTCTGGAACTAAGGACTCCAGGACAGCAGAGCATAAAGCCACCAAAACTGGAAGCAAAGGTTTTGCTAATGAGTCACTGGGTATAACTGCTAACCCCATTTCCACCCCTGGATTCCTGGACCCATGAATCCTGGTTGTCGGAGAAACAGCACCGTATACTAGACACTGACTCGGAGTGTACACAGCCTTCTGGAGAAGCGTGCCCCAGGACTGAAAGGCAATGCCACCTACTTGGGGCCATCCCACCATTCTGTCAAACCAGCTGCTTCAGGATGGTGGGGGGATATGGTAAAATCAGTGAATTCCATGAGCACGGGCCCACTGCTGCACTACTTTTGCTGTGAAGTCCTAGCAAGCTCCAGACCACTGGAACCCTACAAACGTTACTGCGGTGGCAGGCTCCTAAATCTCTGTAGTTTCTCTCAGTCTCTGCAGTATAAGGTCTTACCGGGGTATCCACGGCAGTTGTAGTATTTGCCATCTCCTGCTCATATATAATTAACATGATGTTACCAATATAGAGGACCAAATGTCCAGATAATCAAGGTCCCTTCAAACTATACTGGGACGAAGAGCAGGGAAGTTACCTTGGGCCCAGGGGAAGTCTGTGACTGTTTACTGTTGTCCTTCCTGGGGAAATGCTTCTGATCCTCATTCACAACAGGTATTGAAAAGAACACATTTGCCAACTCCGCAAATGAGAAGCAGTGCTAATCTGTTCTAGCAAAGATACCATGTGCAGCACAGCAGCTCTGTTGAGACTATCTCTTGGCTGAGTGTCTAGTAGTCCACTGTCACCTGCCATGACTTGTCTGACTTCTTCAGGAAGTAGAATGGAGCATTAAACAGGGATATAATGGGGTTGACCATCTGTGTTGGTTTTAAGGGTGGTGCTAATCTCTGCCACTCACACAGGAGTTGATTTACTACCTTGACCTGGGTGACATCCACTTGGTCTTTCCTACTACAACAGCTCTTACCCCACAGAGAATCAATGTGCGTGCTCAGCCAGATGCTAAAATGTCCACCCTGATTATTTGGTCAGGAAATTGGAAAATTACTACCAGATGAGTCCAGAGGCCCATTGGGCCCACTTTAAGATGGTCCCGGGACCAGAACTTCATTTGTCACCCGACCTCCATTCTCCCTCGGTCTAACACAAAAGCCATGAAAGTGTTTTGGATTCCCAAGTGACAGTGTCATCTCAGATCCTCTATCCAACAGCCCTTTAAAATCTGAGTATTCCCCAGAATGTGAAACAAAAATTCATGTGCAAATGATCTATTAAGAAAGTGCCCTCAGAAAGACTGCAAAGAGACTGAAAGAAACAGAATGAAAAACAAGGTCAAAGCCAAGGAAAGGTGCAATTTCAGGCAAAGTCCTAGCCTTGGACTGATCTAGTAGGTAAGCTTCCAAGTTGGAAAGTTATAACTAAGAGTGAATGATCCAGATGGGAGGCAAGGGAACTGGTCCTTTACATCAGTCACTCACTAACTGCCCCTGGGGGCAGGAGTAAGAGGGTCAGTGTAAACTTTAGGCACTTCTGGCTCTCCTGAAGAGGGGCTGCAGTCTTCTAAAGAAGTTGCAGGTATGGCTTGTTAGCAGCAAAAACACATGGAGGCCAGGAAGAGAGGTACACAAATGAAGATAAAAGGAATCCAAGGTGTTCTGGTGGAGCATCATTATATTTACCACAGCAGTTAAATGGGCAAACAAAGGCAGAAGGGCAATGAAAGTAGGAAAGAAGAAAAAAAAAAAAAAAAGAAAAGAACCAGAACTTGGAGAAGAGGAAAAGTTAAATAGGGAGAGCTGAGCTCAGTGTAAATGGATGGCCAAGTGAGGAAGGACCCCAAATGTGCAAACATTCACATCTTTCCTCCCCTTTCTCCAACAGCTACTGACATGCCCCGCCCTCTCCCCATCCCCCACATACACCCTGGGAAGAATTTACCAAACACATAGCAACCACACTGCAGCCTCCCATTAAACTTGCTCTACCGGTTTACTTGCATCTCAAGAGGAAATACTTCCTCAACAAAGTAGCTTAGAAGAATTAAGTACACTGGGGACGGAAGCCCGGGTTTTCAGGAGCTGAGTGGCTTTGTGTAAGTTACTTAACCTCTTCAAGCCTTCGTTTCATATTTGTAAATGTGGATAATACCCACAATACAAGGATTTTTGAAGATTAAGTTTTAAAATCTATTAAGAAATTACTAGCACAATGCCAAGCGTAGAGTAGGCATTAAATAAATAATAGTTCCTTGTTCCTTTAGACATGTCCCAAAATTTTAGTATATTTTTATTTTCCTGAAATCCTCCAGAACAACTGGATTTCTGCTGCTACATGGTCCTAGGTTGTTACAAGTTGTTATGGGGTCAGGGGCAGCCTATTGAAAACCCAAAACCTAAGGAGCAAACTCTCAAAAAGAAGGAACTCATGGTTTTCTTTAGTTCTGGTTTCCACAGTGAGAAAAGGCTTATTTTTATAGGGTAGTTGAACAAATAGAACTTACTTGTGTTTTTCAAATATATGAAGCTCATTTCATGTAGGATTGTTTACCATGGTGTCTGATTTTTTGGACTGTCACCATTATTTCCACATGGGCATCAGGATGTTAAGTCTCAGCACATAGGTGTCCAGGGGAGAGGTCTCATATAGTGTGGGCACATGAGGCCTGCTCTGACGGTCTTCTATAGGAATCTGTATTTCCACCTAACTTGAGTATCTAAGCATCAACTACCAGTGAAGTAATGGTCTCATCTATAAAATCAGTCTTAAAGAAGAAGCTTGTGACCAGGAGATGAAAAGTCCAAGTATTTAAGACATGGGTGGTGGGGGAGGGGGAAGAGACAGAGGAAATTATGTGAATGGGTGAGGAAGCAGTCAATAATTGTTGGAAACATAATAAAACTAGTTGTCATTTCTGATAGCAAAACCAGCCAGCCAGGGTGGATGAATGGATAGGGTGGAGAATGAATGGAGAGAGTCATAGGTATTGAAGATATAATCACTGACTGATAGCTGTTGAAATGAATTAAGGAGGGGCATAGTACAAATTTCTGAACAGTTATGCCCTGCAGTTCCCAGACGGAGGCTTTATTTTTCCATCTTTGTCATTTTCCTACTATGTATTACCACCTGGCGCCCTTTTGTTCCCCAGCCTGGCCCCATAAGAATTCAAGTTGCTTGGCAACTGATCCATCCACTCAAATGTCTGGAGGAAATAACCCTCGCTTCTGGGATGGTGCATGATCCAAGTTATTATAGTAAGCTCTAGTGTTTACACCTAAGCTTGAAGAGATAATCCTCGTCCACAGTATTTCCATTGCAGCCTATGAAAATCCACGTACAAGCCAAAGAAGGTAAGTGAGAGCTCCATGGCCTGTTCTTTCTTTCAAGAACTATTAATTTGACATACACGGACAGATACTGGTGCACGTTAGTCTCTTGCCGAAATAGTCCTTGGTCTTATATAAACAAGGAAATGTGTGGACACTTGTAGACAAACAGGATGACCATTATTAGATATTTCAAAAATTCTAAATAAAAAAAGCCATATAATGTGGCTGAAGTGTTGAATTTTTGGCTTCAAACTTTCAGCCTTTTCTATTTGAAGCTTATAAACACATACATGTATACTCGCATACCCTTCTGGCTGAAGTTGCTACTTTTCACACTTTTACAGGGAAGGGTAAAGCACAGCGAGGAAAATGGTATATCATCTTTTGCTTCAAATGTTTTAGAGCTCAGAGAGCTAGAGACAGAAGTCACTCTTCAGGAGCTACAAGGCGCAGGGAATGCAGAGGGCCCGTTGCTTTATATGGACAAATTTATTAGCCAAAAGTACATACATCTGCTGAGCAAGGCCCGGGAGGTGGCTGGAATGCCTCTGTCCCATTACGAATAGCATTATGCTTTCCGTATCCTGTGCAGGAAGCTCCCAGATGGCCCAAAGGCCCGGTTCCTCCCACTGTAGCCACGAAACAGTATTTGTAAACTTATTTATTTTTTCTTAATGGGCACGTTACTATGTGCAGGAACTCTTAATGCAACAATGATTTCTTTTCCCCAAAATGTAACCATTTAGACTCTCATATATAGAGCTTCCTTACAGCAAAACATATCTCTCTTTTTTATTTATTGGTTAAGGGAAAAAAAGGCATAAGGATTGAGTGATTAAAAGATTCATCTACAAAAGCTTTTCCAAACTAACAGATGCCCCTAGGAGCAGGGCCACTGGCACATTCTCCAGAGCTGATGTAATGAAGCTCTATTTTGGGAGGCGTATTGGTTAAGGATTTATTTTATGATTACATATTATGCCATAGGAAAGTCCCCTTATCGGCTATAGTAAGTGTTATGATCCCAATCTAAAATCTGGCTACAGGACTGGGACATTTTACTCTTGAATTAAGAATATCAAAAATGTAATCAACTATATTAAAATAATCAGACTTTTATTTTTCCAACTAACAAATTGGTAAAGATATTGAAGGCTTGTGCCTTCTATAGCTGAGGAACTAGAAACATTAGCATTTCCATGCTCTATTAGTAAAATGGTATAAACTTTTGGCATGGTATACACTTTTGTAATGTGGCATAAACCTTTTAGAGGAAAGCTGTCATTATAAATCCATTGTTTTTCAATAGGCAAACAGTTTGATCTAGAAATTCTATTTCTAGGAATTGACACTTAGCAAAGCTGAGTACTCAGAAATAGCTGCAAAGATGTCCATAGCAGTAGTTTATAATACTCAAAGGAAACAACTTGTAAGTTCAAGAACAGGAGATTAGTTGAGACATTGATTTGACAATTCTTTCTGCACACACCATTCTTCCGGGGACACAGCAGCAAATTTTAAAAGTTGTTTGCTCTCATGGACCTTACATTTCAGTGGGGGAAGGACACAATTTTAAAAGTACATAATTCAGAGAGAGAGTAGGGGCAGCTGATGTAATTGATATGAGCTATAAGAAAGGAGTCAGCATGGAATCCAAATATGTTGGCCTGAGCAACTGAGTGCCCAACACTGTTGACGCTGTAAGACAGAAAATACAACTTCATCCTACCCCTGCCGCGTCCCCAGGAGAGAAGTAATGAAAAGCCACCCTGGCCCACTGTCCTATCCCACATGACCCACTCTCAATGGGGCAGTCTTGGAGCGCGAAGCTACATGTGCTACTGATGAGGCAATATTTTAATAGGAGGAAACTTTCAAGACTCAATAATTGGACACAAAAAAATGGACTGATTGATAGCAAAGAAAGTGTCAACATCCTCAATACTAACTAAAAGGTACTTGCACTCCTCGAGGATTTTTCCTACTTTTTTATATAGAATGTCCATGGTGAGAAGGATCATCTTGAAGCTTTTTAAGAAGGATCATCTTAAAGCTTTTAACAGAAAGTTCCCACAAAGACACCCAAATGTTTTGGTTCACACTCAATCCTAACCAGGCATAAGGCAAGACCTTGCCCCAGACTCAGATGTGTCCCCACTTATACATTAGAAAAAGGGGATTTTGACTTTTCTATAAATACTTGATAAAGTTAGTAACTGGAAACAATTCCTCAAGCCAGAAACATCTTCGGAGCTGGATACCAGAATGACCCACATCTGTCTCTGCACTTGGGCTTTCTGCTCCTTCCCAACAGGTCCTGTTTCCTTTGAAGTTTTGGGGCAGGAAAGGTAAGGGGCTGGAACGCCATCCTGAAAAGGGCCTTAGAGCAGTAAAAGCCCTGGACGTTGGGCCACTAACAGGTCTACAGACTAAACACAGTTATAAGTGCGGAATGAAGCCTCGGACCCCAGTTCCCTCACCCAATATTCAAAGGGCTGCGCTCTCATAACCTAAAAGAAAACATGGAAAGTTCTCAAAATCTTCATTTCATTTCTGAGTTGATTATTCTCAAATCTCATCATCAAAAATGTAAAAAGGATGAATGCTAGAATAGTGGAGATGAGCTGCTCGTCTCCCGATGACCCTGACTGTATTTTCACTCACCACATATTTCCAATTACTAATTTGGCGCCAGATGGTGCCTCTTGAAGGGAACAGTACATGATGTGATCACTAAAGTCCTTAGACAAACAAGTATGAGATGCTCAAGTTTATTTGGGGTGGGGTGGGGATATTTTCTTGGATCGATATCTTCTTCAGAGAGTTCTGTGTATAGAGTACCACACTGGCTGATCTTTTTCATTTAAAAAAAATTTGAAATTTCCTTTTACCAATTTCTGAGCTTTTGAAAAAAAATGGAAAATAAGATTTGAAGCTATGAGACAGCTATCAGGACTCCAAAGCTCACTTTGTACACATGCAACACAGTCCTTGTGAGTATTCTGTCTCCCAGTCTGGTCGATGTTACAAGGTTTTATAAACACACAGCACACCATTTGAGAGTCAAGTGCTGTTGTGTGGTCTTACTTCAGCACAGCTGTAAGTTGCATGTAAGTATATTTTGTTTGTTTGTTGATTTATTCTTTTCTACCTCAGCTCTAGCTTTTCATTTAAAGCCAAATAAGGACATCAAACTAAAGCATTCACTTAAAAGACAGATCAGGCAGGAAATTCCAAAGTTAAGTTTCTCATTGTAATTTTAACTTTTTCCCATGATACATATTTTCTGTACTAGTTAGCATCTCACATGTGTAGCTTTGTATAAAGAGCCAGATTGTGACCTCAGTCACACTCGTTTTATTTTTACTGAAAATGTAATGGGGAGCAATGAAGAATCAAAGAGGGGCCAGAGGTCAGTAGGCTGGAGAACAAATGCTGAAGAAGAGGGTTATGGGAAACACGCACATTTGGGAAACTAGAAAAGGAGATACAAGGGACAGATGGAGTTGTGTTAGTGAATGTGCAACTACAGCTCAAGATGCAGTATGCATTTCACATAGGTCTTTTCAAATATCTGTTAAACAACCATTTAAACCCCATCAATTTTTTAAAAATGTTTTATTTATATAAAACTTGAGTATTTGGTCCTCCTTGATATCACCTCTTGCTTATAAATCTCCCAACCAGTCACTAACTGCTTGTAAAGCCCTCGCACCTCATACATTGTCACTTAATTATGTTATACTACAGCGGGCTTCCTAGGAGGCAAAAATTCTACACAAAAACACTTATAAAGAAAGCCGGGGCAGACAGCCTGACTAAGCCAGAAAGAATAAAAATTGCTGCTGACAAGGGAATAGAATTGACAACTAAAGCTTTCTGAAGCGAAGGGGGAAATGAATAACCAAGAGGTTTGAATGGTTGAAGGAAAGGATGTTTCAGATCCAGGCGAGGGGGAGGAACAGAACAGAAAACTGGAAATAGAAGATTAACCGCTAAGCCTGCTCAGAATGCATCATGAAGAGAGAAAAGGGATTATTAGCCCAAAGGATCTAGGCAGGAAGGGCCCAGGGCGAAGCCTCCCCGTGCATCCTGCCTTCAAGTCTAAGATGTTGGAAACTGTACCCTGGTGGAGGAAGGGCCTCATTGGTGCGGTCCTGCCCGCGACGTGAGGGAATAAAAAAGGATGGGAGAAAAAGGGATTCAAACTGTGGGGCACTATTACATTGAAAAAAGTGGGATCATTTCCATGATAATACTCAATGGTGGTGAAGATGTGGTAAAACTAGTACCCATCTATTCCTGGGACAGCATTAGTTGGTACAATCCTTTTGAAAGTAATTAAATAATGTGTATCAAGAACCATAAAACTGCTGCTAGCTTTAATATAGAATTTCCCTTTTGGTCATTTATCCTAAAGAAAATTAGAAATTAAATATAGAAAAACCTCCATTTATAGAAAGAGTCAAGACAATACTATACATAAAGTTTAAAAATGGAAACAAACTAAATATGAAATAGTAAGAGACCACTTAAGTATAGTATTGCTGTATATACACTCAGTGAAATAAAGTGATGATAAAAATCATGATTTTTGAAGTACATAATACCACCTATGAAGTATTTCTACCCCCTTCAAAAAAATTGTTGACCTTGAATCTAACCAAGTTTTAAACTTTTTTAATTGATTTTTTTAGAGAGAGAGGGGATCAGTGATATGTTGTTGCATTTATTTATGCATTCACTGATTACTTCTTGTATGTGCCCTGGCCGGAGATCAAACCCGCAACCTTAGTGGATGGGGATGACGCTCTAACCAACTGAGCAACCCAGCCTTGGCCTAATCAAGTTTTTAGAGAACGCTTCCAGTTTACAGGAAATACCAAGTTGGGAAGAACATGTTAAACTGCCCATAAACAAGCAATCCATGACTATGGACAATTAACCTACTTTCTTCAGTAATTTGGTGATCTGAGGGTCAGTGGGGGAACAGTTCATTTTCGAGGGCCCGCTATCCACTCTCTGCAGTGATGGGCCCTCTGTATCTGTGCGGTCCAGGATGTGATCACTAAACAGTGAACTACTGAGCACTTGACATGCGGCCAGTGTGCCTTTTGATCTGAATTCTTTTTTTTTTTTTTTAAATATATTTTATTGATTTTTTACAGAGAGGAAGGGAGAGGGACAGAGAGCCAGAAACATCGATGAGAGAGAAACATCTATCAGCTGCCTCCTGCACAACCCCCACTGGGGATGTGCCCGCAACCAAGGTACATGCCCTTGACCGGAATCGAACCCGGGACCCTTCACTCCTCAGGCTGACGCTCTATCCACTGAGCCAAACCAGTCAGGGCTGATCTGAATTCTTTAATCTCATTTAAGAAATGTGGCTACGGCCTGGCCAGTGTTGCTAAGTGGTTAGAGCATAGGCCCCACACACCAAAAGGTTGTGGGTTTGATTCCCTGTCAAGGGTGTGTACCTAGGTGTAGGTTCGCTCCCTGCCCTCAGCCTTGGAGTGTTTGGGAGACAACCAATCGATGTGTCTCTCTCACATCAATGTTTCTCTCTCTCTCTCTCTGTCTCTCTCTCTCCTTTCTTTCCTCCCTTCATCCCTTCCACTCTCTGCCTGAAAAAGCAATAGAAAAAAATATATCCTCAGGTGAGAATTAAAAAAAAAAAAAAGAAAAGAAATGTGGCTACCATGTCAGATGACAGTTTTAGATTTAAAAGAATTAAGAGACACACAACCATATATAATGTGTTGGATCCTGAAGCAAGCAAACCAATTTAGAATGACCTGTTTGAGTCTTTGGGGGAAATTTGAATATGGTGTTATTTGGGTTCAATGTTAATTTTGTTATTTGTGATGAAGATGTGTGGTTATGTGAAAAATTCCTTATTTTAAAGACCCAACCTGAAATGGTTAGGGGTGAAATAGGAAAATTTCACAAATACAGTGCTTCTACCAAAAAATAGAAAGCACAGAGATGAAGCAACTGTGAAATATTGTAGATAATTGTTCAGCCTAGATGAGGGGTATTTGGGTTCATTGTATTTTTCTCTCTCTCTTTTTTTTTTTTGTGCCCTTGTTTGTATGCTTGGAAGATTTTCATAAAAACAATTTTTGAAACTCATAATTACATGAAAATTTATTATAAATAGTATTTAGTGAAAAGGCAGAATAGAAACTTGCCCGTTCAGCATTACTACAACCACTTAACTAATAATGATGACCTAAGTGTTGATATTGAATTACAAGTAATTTACTAAGATGTTCAAATTTGCAAATGATTTTATTTATATTTCAATGAAGAGGTAGAAAACAGTCAGTGTGCCAGGAAATGCTTATAGAAATATTCTGAGCTTGTTTAAGTCAACATCCATTAAGTATGGCAGAAGAAAACAATTTGAGAATCACTGTCAGTAATACATAAAGATACCCATACAGGCCATATACAAAAAAGAGACTGTATGGAACATACCATGTTGTTTATTCCATTACGGTGGTTTCGTTCATGTGGTTAAACTAAATAAAGAATAGACAAATTTTTGTAATGTGGTTATGTTACTTTTAAAATGACATTAGAGCCACAATTTTTTTAAAAAGTGAGAACTATGGTTTGATATATGGAGTTATTTTTAATAGACCACAACAACATTTACTGCCAAGATACAAATTTATTTCTCCAAAGTCTATTGCCTTTTAATGGTTTTTACAGGACATCAATGGGATAGAATATGATATTCATGAACATATTTGCAGATATAATGTGAAGAGAAAGCAGTCATTTATATTACTTTATAAATCATATAAATTTCTCTCTTTTTCTGACCTAAATGGTAGTATTTAATATTATTCAATAATTGACTATTAATGGTAGCACTTAATATTTGCACTTCTATAGTACATAGTGTATTTAATATAGTCAGGCACTGTTGTAAATATTTTACTTAGAGTCACTCTCACAGCACCCTTTGTGGTATGGGCTCTCACGATCCCCATTTTGAAGCTGGCGAAACCAACACTGAGAGAAGTTAAGTAACTTGCCTAAGACCCCACCAGCCAGTAAGGAGTGGAGCCCAGAGTTAAACCCAGGAATTCTGCTCTAGAGTCCCTCCTTTTCAGCACCACACCATGCTAGCTCAGGGAACATGTCTGTTGCCTTTGTTCACATAAATCAGATTCCAACATCTTTGTCGCTCACTGCAACACACCCCCCTCCTCCTGCAGGCCAGGGGGCTGAGGGCCTTCTAGCATCTTATGAAAAGAAAAGGTAGTTTGACTTTACTGAGTCAAAGAGAGGGACATTGGTTTGCTATGATCCAACATACTCAGCCCTGGGTAACTAACCCTCCCCTTCATGGGTGATGAATCATCCTCAGCTTCCCGTCCCTCGATGGGCCTAAGTTGCCAATGCTGGCAGGTCAGTTCAGGTGATGCAGCGGAGCAGACCATCTTATTATTGGGGGTGCATAGCGCAGTGACCGGTTCAGAAGCAAAATGATATTGTTAAACGTACCATCAAGTTTTACACATGGCACTTCTGTAAGAACACCTAAGTCGGCCTCGGTGAGGGGTAAAGTTTGTTGTGCTGAATTAATTTTTCTCAATAATTGACATTTAGCCTTTTAAAGAGTCACAGGACTTTTAGGTATACCTCTCTAACCAATGGCAAGCAGAACCCCGCCTCCTCAGACAAAGCATGTGGAACACCCCGTGAGCTTGCCTAGTGGTTGAAGACACTAGATGACAGCAGCTCAGTCACAGCACGCTGCCAGGCCTCAGATCAGAGAGCCATGCAGGGGTTTTCAGCCCTAATCGCGTGCTCTTGCGCAGCTGTGCTTCTTGAGACCCCACACCCATCTTTCATGACACTTTTTTGGTGCCCTCAATGGAGCTCATCAGTCGTCATATCAGTTGACTTTCTTACAGTCCTTCTTTCTCCAGCAACCATCCCTCTCCTTCTAATTTCTGATCCTAATTTGCTGTGGTTTGGAAACCATGTACCCTTTCATGCCACTGGTATGAAACGATGAGTGAATTCATGTATGAATATATGAAAGGGTGTGTTCATATACCTTGCCACAAGGATCTGGGACAGCTTTTTTAAAATTATGCAATTCAAAAGATAATGATTTCTGAGGGGGTTTCAACAATAGGAAAATAAGAATAGGTAAGCAATAAAGCCCAGAGTAACTAACACACGCAGCCCCGCACACCCCACCGCCCTCTGGAATTGCCAGCACAGGGTGCAAGCTGCGCTCTGAGCTCCCCAGCAGTCCTAGCAGAAAACTGAAAGGCGATCAGTGAGTGACGCATTCACAATGCTCAGAACATAGTAAACACAAAGCCAGCTACTCAGAAGAACGGCTGCCGCTCCTGGCATGAAGACCTTGGAGAATTTTTTTCATGGTGTTCATAAAATGGATGCTATAAAAAAGAAATAGATAACATTTTCTTTCCTTTTTTAAAAAAAAAATATATTTTATTGATTTTCTACAGAGAGGAAGGGAGAGGGATAGAGAGTTAGAAACATCAATGAGAGAGAAACATCGATCAGCTGCATCCTGCACCCTCCCCACTGGGGATGTGCCCGCATCCAAGGTACATGCTCTTGACCAGAATCGAACCTGGGACCCTTGAGTCTGCAGGCCAACACTCTATCCACTGAGCCAAACCAGTTAGGGCAGATAACATTTTCAATGGCATTCTAGCAATAGCTAATATAACACATTCCAAATAGCATTTCTTTTAAAATTCCTTAATATAAGTCAAAAACAAATACCCAAGCAAAATACATGTGAAGTGAGAGTGAGCGCAGCGGGACTGAGGAACCACGAGGCCCTCCATCAGCATCGTGCACAAACTTCAGCACATGAGCTGTGTGAGAACTGCCTTCCTTCCTCGAAGGCTGCTGGCACGTACTTCCCAACCCATGGCATGTACCAGAGATGTCGTTTTATAAACATTTATGCACATTTTATGTATAAACCAATTTCTTCTATTTAGAAGCCCTGGAGGACCCCTGGCCATTACATTTAGTGCTGCTCTCTTCATCTGATGAAAAGGGACAAAGAAGCCTGATCATCTGAGTTCTCTCTTTATACCCTTCAGCTCCCAAACCTTCAATGAAAAAATAAGATCGAAAGATTTTTAAAGGACATTTCTAAATCTGTAAATTAGCAAAGTGGACTGAATAAAGACATGCGCGAATTCGCACGCTAACTAGGAGATATTCTTTCATTCCGAGCCCTTCTCTGAAGTGAATTTAATCAAAGTTTATTCAGTGCATTTCAAAGCAAATCCACCGCTCGCTTTACCTTCCATTTAGGTCCCTAACAACAGGATGTGAGGACCACCGGTCCTTGCTTTCATCCTTTACTCGGGCAGCGCCTACTGTATGTGGAGAATGTTTGCAAGTTTGGATTCCCGGGGACACAATGAACTCCCCACACCGCACCCCAGCACAACGGCTCGGCTATCAAGGGAAGGTTTTTTATCCTGCTGAGTTCAAAGTTCAAAATTTATTTCTGAGCTTAATGCAATGCTAGTGCAAGTGTGTTTAATATATTCATTCTAAATGCCATCAGAGGACGGTGGTGTCAACATTTTGGCTTTGTTTGGACAGCTTTTGTGCAAGTGCAAACACCGAGTGTATGAAATCTAATGAGATTAGGCGCTTACTGCAAAATTAAAGGCAGGCGACTAGACTTCAAAGGCATTGCCGCAGTGCAAATCCCTTACTATATTTCTGGGGCCATTTCAGCAAACTAACGTTTGAGAATCACCTTTTCCAAAAGATTTTCTTCATAGCAACCCTTTATTAGAATACTTGATAATAAATACCGCCTAAAAAGTACATGGGTTGTTGGGTTTTTTTTGGAGGGGGGGTATAATTCATCATTAAAGGGCACTATAATTAAGGAGGATGAAATTGAATCAAGACAAGTAAGAATTAACCAAAAGCTTTTTACAGACCCAGAATTAAACAGGGATCCTTTCAAAGCTGTGGGTTTGGAGTGTGGGGTTTTTGGTTTGTGCAAAAATATAGAAAACAACAAAAGAAATTTGATTCCGCACAACATGATAATAAATGTGAAAAATTTTAGCACAATTAATATTTACTATGTAATTACCATGTCCCAGGCACTATTCTGAGTGACTTTTGTGTATTAAATTAATTTTAACCACAACCTTATGAGGCTGTTTGTATTATTAGTCCCAGTTTATAGATTAGAAAAGCAAAGCTTACTAAAATTTAACCCTGGTCTAGTAAACTAGAATAATAGACCCAGAATAGAGCAGGAGACATATGCTGGAAAGCTGAGTGAAAGGAAATCTTGTATCCAATCATCAGCATTTTTAACTTCCAATAAGAGATACAAAGGACCCTCCAAAGAAGGGACAATTAAAAACCCATAATACCTAAGAATCTCTGCTCCTGGCATAAGCCAGATTATCAAAAGGGGCATGCGAGTTTCATTATGGCAGTCTAGGAATAACATGGTTAGGAAGGAAAGAAAAATCAGAGATCAACTGCCTTCTCATTGCAGGGGAAATGGAGCAGAGATGGAGAAACAGGTGAAAGAGGGCACGTCCACACACTTCTTTAATCCCGCAAACCTGGCCACCACGCTCCGCAACTGTCAATGGCAGTAAGAGGCCACCTGCAGAAGATGAAGGTTTAGAGAAAGCAATAGCTTCAGTTTGGGGACATAAGTATTGGGTTGATTCCTATAAAAAGCCATGTGACTATTTTTACCTACTGAGTTGGTGATTTCCATGTGCAGCCTCAGGTTTGGAGCTACTCAAGGGAATAGTGATGACGTCTTCAAGCGATGACATTATGTTCCATTGGACATGGGTCTGTTACAATGAGAGCTGCAGATACGGATTTATGAACCCTCTAAACGTGGCTGATGACTCAAAACCATGTCAGGGGTTGCATCTCCAGGGTTAGAAAAGAGCAGACTTGCCCGGGACTCTCACAGTTAGAAGAGAGAAAGAAGCCAGTGTCGTGTGAAGATAAATAAGAAAGTGTGCCATCACTAATGTTAGGCCAGAAAAGCTTCATGACTTGGAAGGCAAAATCAGAAGGAAACCTTTCGGTGCACACAAAAATTGACCACAGTATAAGTGATTTCTGTCGGATGACAAATCTCGGGGTGAGAGGTTGGAGAGCAAGAGTGAGGAGATGTGTAAAACATATAGATATTGATGACATCATAACTAGAAAGGAGCAGAGACCACTTGGTACCTTCTCGAAGACACCAGTTCCAGGTATTTTTAACGGCAAGAAAAAGAAAATGCAGGCAATAGAGCAGCAGACGGCACCCAGGAGAAAAGGAAAGAATCCAGCTTCTAGTACCTGAGACAAAAGAAACCCCTGAGGGGCTGGCAATGCTGGTGGGTTACTGAAGGGTCCACAGAAGACGGGTTGTTTCTGCTCTTTGTAACTTTGTGGCACAGAACAATTTAAGAAAAATTTTGATAGACGTTTTCAATAATAAAAATCTGTCCTTTTCCTCAGGCAATCGTGTCCTTAGAAATGATTATAAATGCTAATGTCCACCAGATGATCTCGCTTCGGGGCGTGGAGAAAGCTGCAGACTGTTAAAATGGGGTGGGGAGGGCAGGTGATGGTCTCAACAGACTTCCTGATCGTAGTGGGATCCGCCTCTGGTAGGGAAGTCCGAGGGTGTAAGAAGTCACGGAAAGTTGCGAAAGCTCAGTGAAGTGGCTGGGAGAGAAACTGATAATGGACAAACAGTAAATGATGTGCCGGTACCAGGAAGGACAGACTCAGAACATGATATGTGGTGTCACCAAGCTGGACTCTCCCTTTGCCTAGCTCAGTGGTCGGCAAACTGCGGCTCGCGAGCCGCGGTTTGCCGCTCTGTTGGCTAATGAGTTTGCCGACTACTGTCACATACTACCCTTTACCTCTTTGCACACAATATGCCACAATTGCCTAATCCTCACAGCTTCCAACTACACGGTAACATTTAGTCTAGTCCAGTGGTCGGCAAACACATTAGTCAACAGAGCAGCAAACCGCAGCTCGCGAGCCGCATATGGCTCGTGAGCCGTGGTTTGCCGAGAACTGGCCCAGCTCATCTCTTGTCACTTACAGTCTGCTGCACACACACACACACACACACACACACACACACACACACACCCTTAGAGGGCAGGGATTATTTTTATTCATAGTTCTATTCTGCAAAAGACCCAGCAGAGTATCTTGCAGATAGTAGACATTTAATAAACATATTGAATTTAAGGGGTGAATTTAAACTAGGTTACTAGTTTTGATAGGATTTATAATATGATGGTTGTTAAATATTTTAAATGGTTCATGAAAGTAAGCCTAATAATAACTAACATTTAACAGATTACTTGCTATGGATAACTTCTCCATAGATCATCTGATTTGATCTCCTTCACACTCCTAAGAGGTAGGGACTAATATTACCACCACTTTACAACTAGGAAAAAATGAGGTGAAAAGAGGTTAGTGGTAGTCAGGAGTTCCAGCTGGGTGCTGTGTGTATATAGTAACCCCTGGCCCAGCACCAGGCTTCTATGAGATTGTACATGGAAGTGGTCACTATAATACAACGTGGGTCCCAGCAGGCCAGCTAGCCTGCGCCCTGGCATTCATATGATCACGAATTTTATGTGAGGCACTTTCTGTTTCCTTATCTGCATAATAAGAATTCGGACAAGATCTCCAATATACCTTCCAAGGCTGAACTTCTGAGACTTTATTCCCAGTGATGCAAAACTCTTAACATCATCTTGATTGGCTAAAAGCATTGGTACTCATCCTTGTGTACTGTACGTGTGAGGCTCTGAAAAGTGGGTTGCTGGTCTTAGATGTTGTTGTCAATCTGAGACAACTATTAATATTACCAACAGACAATAAAGCAAAAACTATAAAGAATTTCATTTTTCTCATTTGTCTGAACCAGCAACCTACATTGAAGCTGCCAGATATAAAGTACATAATGTCACCCTGGCCAGTGTGCTCAAAGCTTAGGGCCTTGGCTGGCACACCAAAGGGTCATGGGTTCAATTCCCAGTCAAGGGCATGTACCTGTCTTGCAGGTTTGCTCCTGGCCCCTGGTCAGTCAGGACACCTGTGGGAGGCCAGTCAATGTGTCTCTCTCACATCAATGTTTCTTTTTCTTCCTCTCTCTCTCTCTCTCTCTCTCTCTCTCTCTCTCTCTCTCTCTCTCTCTCTCTCTCCCCTCCCTCCCTTCCTTCCACTCTCTCTGAAAAGCAATGGAAAAAGTATCCTCAGGTGAGGATTTAAAAAAAAAAAAAAAGTACATAATGACATTCCTACCCCACTGTCAGGAGTGAGAGATCACAAATGGAATGAAACTGGGGCTCTAATAGCAAGTCTGAGCTCCCTGTCCCCAAACTGTTGCACGAATTCAGCAATGCAGCTTTACAGTGCCCCTTACGAGAAAGCACAGGTTGTTAAAGCATGAGGGACTCCAATGACAATGGCATTTTAAAACATAATACCAGACACCCAATAAAGAATGGCCTCCCAGCCACCAGCAGGCAGAGGCACGATGCACTATCACCTAAAGGTAAAATGATCTTGTTTACACCTGGGCAGAAAGACGTATTTATCACTCCTAGGCTAGTGGGAGCATTCAATATGAAACCAGTCCACAGCTCTCTACCACAGCTTCGCAAATGATGTTCAGATACCTCCTAGGACTCAACAGCAGCTTGGAGACATGATGGAGGAAGGCCAGGGCCCTCCAGCCAGGAGACGGGAATAGTCAAGCTCAAGGTCCCAAGCCCAGGAGGTGCACACAGTGACAGCAGCGAAGGCCATTGGAAATGGACCCTTGGATTTTACTTGGAAAAGAAATGGATGAGTGGCTTCTGTTTAGTTTGCTTGGGTTAAAGTGAATCCCTAAAATGGAGAAGTGCCCCCAAGGATAAAGGTTTCTTCCACTAAAAACAAGGAATTCTCTACCATATTTTTGGTGTTTCTTTATAGCAGCTCACTCTATCCTCATTACACCTAACATGTATCCATGCAGACTGTCAGCAACTGGAAAACGATTATTATCCTGTTGTTTCTCCCTCTTTGCATCCCCCTTCCCCAATAACTTGCACCGACCCAAATCTCCAGTATTGCAACCATTTCTCTTTCAGGAATTCCCAAGCCTTTTTAAAACTGGAGATTACTTCTTCTTCTCATTGCTAGAAGGGGAAATCCTGTCCCTCAGTCAAAGCCACACCAAAATATTTGGTGGATCACCATAAAACACAAGAAAAAATGTAATGACTTCTCATCTTCCGAAATTACTTAGCACTTGGCTTGCAGTTCAACTCATAGGGAATTAAGAATTATTTGCGGATGATGAGTAAGGATGAGAGTAAGGGCGAGAGGTATGTTTTCTCCGGTTAACGAGGTGGGGCGGGGAGGGGGGGGCGGGCGGCGGGCACACAGCGTTTAAACATGAGCACATTGGTTTGCAGGAAGCCCCACTCTCACAGGAAAACCACCCAGGGCTGGAGCCAGGGCTGGAGACCAGAACTCTGGCCCACCAGGTTGGCAGCCACAGCGGATTCCTGGGAAAACGGTCTCTGTGGTTCACCTCACTCCCGATAATGACAGGCCTTTCGTTACCCTCAACCCCCGAGAAAGGAAAAAGTCAACTAAAAATAAGAAGAAAGAAAAGAGGAGGGATGTCCTTGCCAAACTAGTAACCAGGAGGCCTAGAAAGAGGCCGCGGGAGCCCCTGCGAGCCACTGCTGGTTTCCACCCTGGGCAGCCGGGCTGAGAGCCTGCCACAGGGAGCGAGCTCACCCTGCTCTCCACCCTCCTGTTTACGCTCCTGGAAGAGAGTCACGTACACCATCCCAGCTCTGTTATTCTCCCCTTCCACACAGCGTAGCTTTTTAGGTCAAAGCTTTTTTAAGGAAAAGAATTTTTAAATTATATCTTCAAGTTTTAAACCCCTACCTCCCATGTCGCTTATACTTTCCTCTATTCCTCCACTGAATTCACAGGAATGAAAGATTTCTTTAATCGCCGTATCTCAGGGGCCATGTGTGCTTGTTTTCATGAGTATAAGCTCAACAATGAGAAGCTTCCTTAGCCAACTATTTATTATGACTGAGTTTACACTTTTAAAAGCAACTCTTCCCATAGGGAAACTAAGGCCACATTCCTAGGATAAGAAACTATAATAAATGTAACTTTCCTGCAGAAGCCAGTGGTTTGAGGAAAGCTCAAACCCAATCCCCAAAATCACTGTATCTTTAAAACAAAGTTAATACTGTTATTGATACACAATTATTTTACCAAATATACATGTTCCCCTAAAAACAAAAGAAGTTGACTTATTATAGACTGTACCGCCTACAGAGAGACTCGGTGCTGTTCAAGGGGACTCCTCCCTTTGTGTACACACGTGTGCGTGCGCGCACACACGGTCATGTCCCACAGTCTCGGGGCTCAGCATTCCACCTTCTCTCAGCTGCTACAACTTCTAGATGCCCACTTCCTCCAGGCGCCCTCCACCTGTTCCCTCAGCCAGGGCGGATCTTCCCTCCTCCCTTACCCTCTCCCTCTGCTTCTCCACCCTATCTTGTTTTTCTTGTTTGGGTATAAATGTCACTTCCTCAGAAAATTCTTCTCTGAATTCCGTCTCAGGTCTCATGTGCCCCCTGCCCTCACCTCCACTCTGCTACCCTCTCACTTACGTTTCATAGCCCTTAAAACATTTGTGATAGCTTCGTTCTTCGTGCAATCCTGAATTTAAGGGCAATGTAATTTTTAGGGAATGCCTGCCTTCGACACGTTATAAGCTCAGACACAGCAGGGGCGGGGCCTTTCTTGGTTACTGCTTGAGCATGAATGTAAGTGCTCAGTGAATGTTCTCAGTGAGAAGCAAGAGAGAAGGTTTGCACAAAAATTCATGATCGTTCATCAGCTCCATAGCATCTTCCATTTTCTGGAAGCCCTAGAGAATAGGATTGGGAATATTTCATCAGAAATCATCCTGAAGCAATAGCATTAAAAAGGGAAAAACAATCGGTGAATCTCTGACGTGTGAAAATCGAATGGCAACTAGAACTAACCTTGCCAAGCAAAGGGTCCCTAATTGGGACGGACAGGAGAGCTAGAAAGGCAAGTTGGAGCTGGGAGGTCAAATTATGGAGAGTTAAATTCAGACTTTAATGTTATAAGCAGTCTAGTGTTTGCATCATAAAGTTATGAGATCATTCCAGAGGTAAAATGCAATACTGATCAAAGGGTAGAGGCTGAAGGCGGCAGCCAGTTTGCAAACTAAACTAGTCCAGTTTTGATGCAGATAAGCTCAGTGATTGAGGGAGAACTGGAAATGGGAAAGAAAGACTAGGTTTTCTGCGATCAGGGAAGAAGGTTTGGTGAGGGAAGAGGGCTCAATATTCCTGGAGACATCAAGCCTGGTGGAACGGAGTGAGGGCCCATCGTAAAGACATCTTCCATCTGTTATCTCTCCGGGTGACCTTGAACAAACCACCTGACCTCTCTAGCCTCATCTTCTTCCGCTATAAAATGGAAAGATTGGGCCAGAGGATCAGCAACATGTAGCCTTCTCTGAATTCAGCTGTTCATGGAAACAAGAGAGTCGCAAGGCACAAAAGAGTTGTGTCTTGTGTTGGATAGCTTGGGCTTCAGTGAAGTGAGCCACCCAGACAGAGCTCTCTAGCAGGAAGCTGGGAGTAGCACTCAGCTGAGCCTCAAAGACAAGCAGGCTGGAGACACATACTGAGAGTCAGGGGCTCAAGGCTCAGGTGCAGTGACGGGAGTGAATGAAAGAGCAGCAGGAGTCGTGAGAGACAGGACCGAGTGGCCAGCTCAGAGCCTCTCTGGTTCAGGGAACCCCAACCTCAGGTCACTTGTGGCCATAAGTCTCCCCTGGGAGTCAAGGGGTCCATTTCTGTTTCTGGTCCCACTGTACATGTGTACCCTCTTTAATTCAGACAGGTGGCAAATGTAGCAGTAAGAGAGGCGGGACTAAAAGGAGCTCGGAGCCTGACTTCCCTATGCGCTCCTGTGCCAAGCGGAGAATCCCTGAAGTGGTGTTGCAAATGCAGAAGGATTCTGTGGCCTTTCGTCATCTTCACTAAAAAGCCGTTTAGCTACCATGGCCTCCCTCTCCCATGCCCCTCTGCCCAGGGCCAGTGCAGAGTTAACCGGAGGCAAAGCCCACGGCGCTGAGACGACAGCACACACAGCAGCCACACCATGCAAGGTGGCGGCCCTGGGAAGGCAATCCTGGCCTCTGCCTTCCATCCACGCTCTTTCCCAGCAGTCATCCCACCTATTAAAGTCACGTGTGCTATACCTTTAAAATTCCCTTTGCCCTCAACCACAGATAGAACCGTGAATAGAATTGCCCTCATTGTCCGCTGCCATCCTTCCAGAGACGGAGCGTGCCGCCCGGCAACAAAGCCTGCAACCTTGAGCGGCCGGGGCTCCCAGGCAGCGAGCACGGCCGGGCGGACCGTGTATGGGCCCTCCGGACGGCGGACAGGAATATCGTTGCTAGGCGGCCTGGGCCAAACAATCCGAGTCACCTGACATCCTCCATCCAACACTTAGGAGTCATCAAACTTAATTTCCCCTTTGTGCAATAAAACACCAAGAGGAAGCTTTAATAGATGGTATTATGTAACGGTTCTATAAAAATAGCCGGCCAGCGCTGGAGCACTTCCTTCCCGGGGCCCAGTAACCTACGCTGAAAGGATACACACTGGTTGCTCAGGCAACCATGCGAGATGACACTAAGGGGGGAAAAACAGCAACAAAAGGACCATTTTTTGGCTCAGTCGAATGAGGTCTGGCTTCAAGCTTGTGATGGAGTGAATGCAGACAGCCCGGCACAGTGAGAGGGAACCGGTTAGCAATTCCACTCAGGCACCGTGGCCGTGAGGAGCTGCCCTGCTTTCAGGGTTTGGTCCAACCTCTTGTTTCTTTAAAGAGGAAAAAAAAAAAAATTCTTTCCTCTAGTCATTTTACTTTTAATTAAAAACGAAACAAAATCTTTGATGGGAATTGAACAGTAGCAATCAGTAAACAATGTGTATTCTATTCTTTCTCTTTCTATTCCCAGGGGGTCAAAAAATAATTTTAGTTCCATGCAATTGTCCTTTGTTCTCCCCTAGTTTTGTTTCGGATTTGGTTATGCAGGAAGCAACCGGTTTAATGGCAATAACCTTTGTAAACAACTTCTAAATAAAAAAGTAAACCGGGAACACTCAAGCAAATAACGTATTTTAAAAGGGAGTCATTCACCGTTTGTGGGATGCCCTCCTCACAACAGACATCAAAGGACCTTGAATGGACGGTAATCTCCTCTCTCCTGCTGGACCGAGAGCCTCTCCATTTTATTATCATTATTATTGCTGCCTCGCAAAATGGGCTGCCGCTTCCGTTTCAGAAAAGTGGGTTTCCCTATACCCAGGAGAGTGGCAGAGGTTCCTAAGGTCCTGACAGGCACCTGAACGCCCTTCCTCTTCTAGGGAGGGAATGGGCCTTCTGGGGCTTACACATATGATTAGGAACCTTCGGAAAATGAACTACATCCAATGGGGTTAAGTTCAGATCTCTTATGTAAAGCAGCATCAATAGTTCTTTCCCAGCGAGCACGAAATCGGTGCTCATAAATATGTAATGCACTTTGTATCCAAAAGACCTGTGTGCAGGCTCTGTACAGTAAGTGACGTCTTAAGATTAGGGACTCGGATGAGGCAGCCACCCTCTGATCAAACCGGAATAAAACCCGAGAAAGCAGGTGGTTAAGTGTTATGGAACTCTGACCAGCTGTGACTCTGATGAGGCTGGGAATGGCAGGTTGAAGGAAGAACCCCAACCCCCATAAAGTTGCTCAAATCAACAAATCAAAGCCTTCAGAAAAATATCCTCTTCAGTCTCTGTTCCTACCCCTGCAGCCTTTTATCAGTTCATTGAATCCTCAAACCATCTTTTTAATCCTCTGTCTGCTGGCACTAATAGTAAGACTGTCTTCACAGACCCAAGGAAAATGGAGATTTAGAAATTATTTGTTTATTTTGCTTGTTGCCAAACTGGAGACTCTGGTCTCTGAAAGGTACCATTTAGGCAAAACTCCAATTCCCCCCCCCCCTCAAAAAAAAAAGTGCATGATTTGGAGCAAGATTCTGAACCTCTGTTTGCCTCACTTTCCTGGTCTGTAAAATGGAGGTAATAATAAAATACTAATAATGACCCTAATTCACAATTCATTTAATAAATATATTGTCCTGTTATCCAGGTCCCTCCATTTACATTTTCACTTCATGTAATATACCATTTATATGTTGATTTATTGTCTCAAGTTGTGATCTCTATTTGGTAAGACCAGATACCCTCCCACCAAGCCCACCACTGTGTCCCTTTTCAAAGATCAACAGAGGAGCCCTGGCCAGTGTGGCTCAGTTGGTTGAGCATCACCCCATGTACCAGAAGGTCCCAGGTTCTATCCCAGGTCAGGGTCAGGGCACATGCCCGGGATGTGAGCTCGCATGCAGGAGGCAGCGATTGATGTTTCTCGTTCACATCGATGTTTCTGTCTCTCTCTCTCTGTCTCCCTTCCTCTCTCCCTAAGATCAATAAAAACATATTTTAAAAAGATCAACAGAGGAGTCGAAACCAGTAAATTCTCCCCATTGGCCAGTAGGAGGGAAGAGGCCCTAAGAGAGAAGGGCTAACTCCAGGGTCAGCCCCCTAGGGAGATCACACCATTTACCCACTGACATTCGCATCCAAGAATGGCCAAGAAGAGAAAAAGGCCATGGGTCAGATCAGAGAAGACACCCCCATGGCCAGCCAGCTTCCTGGTAGTATGTGCCTGGAACATAGCTCCAGCTGCTCTGGCTCTCGGAACGGCTCTGAAGCAGCAAAAACAACTCATTTTCCAACCTTGGCCATCTGTCAAGGGTCCCAACTATACCCCCTTTGCCCATGTCTCTCCAAGTGTCTTGACTTTTGCTAATGCTTCTCTCATCCCTGCTGCACATCAAGCCATACGCTCATGGAACCGCTTACTTGTGACCCACTTCGTTTTGTTTACTTAAAGATTGTTTTCGTGGCTTTTAAAAAGCCATGCTTGCATCTGGGATTTGTAATTCTAGGTCAGAGAAAGACAGTTGTTATGTATTGTTTAAAATTTGTTTAATAAAAAGGAATTTCTTTGAAAACATCAGGCCAAGCTTATGATGTAAATTTACTGTCTGTAAATTTACAGTATAGTGACAGAAACTATAACAGAGTATGTTAATTGATCAGTGTTGTAAGAAACATTCACTACAGCCATGAAAGAGTAGATGGTGTTTTGTTTAAAAGATATTAACTCAAGATGAGAAATAAGATGTTTTTCTTTGGGGTAATTTTCCCTTATATGGTGTTTGTTTTTTCTTTTTGTCCATCTATATTTGCTAACTTCTCTATAACAAATATAAATGTCTTATATAATTAGAAAAGAAAAAGCAAACACGATGTTGATCATATGACTTCGGCCTGTCCAGCAGGTGACTTTCGGCTAAAAACTTCATTTCTTGACACCAGAGATCTTGGCAGCCCTTCCTGCGAATCCGGGAAGCTGATTTCAGGTCTGCTCATGAGGCGGAGCAAGCCCGAGATCTGATATGATGTACTCACCTTACCCTGGTCCACTTACGATATTGTTGCTTAAGACTAATCAGAATTTAATCCTGGCCTTTGACCACGGTCCTCTAGACTAGGAAAGGTGCCGCTTTTAACCAGCAGTAAAGGCCACCAAGCCCACAGTTTCTATAACTTCTTACATTTCCATAATGTTTTACATTACAAGTAAAAAGATAGCAGGAGGTGGTAAGGTCCTTGCAAAGAACCTCCCCTTGGTTTGTTATGTAAATGCTACTAAGACCTTTCTCCCAGTGCAAAGCCAATCCTGGGGCTGGTAACCTCAGCTGCTCCCCGCTCTGAGGCAGTCCATCAATCACCTCGTCCGTGGACCCTTTCCTGAGGACCTCAGCTGATCACGTGGGGCAAGAGACCAGAGAAGACAGCCCTCACTCCGAGAAGCCTGTGGTGCAGGACAGAAAAAATGTGAAATGTGCCATAAGAAAACGGCCCAGTGGCAGAAGTCTGACCATCATAAGTGCCGTTCCCCGCAGTTCTCGCGAGCAGGTGGTAGGATCGCTCCTCCCTGCCCCTAGGAAATGAGCTGTGGCCACGTGATCTGCTTTGGCTAAGGAAATAAATGTGAGGGGCAAGTGGTGTGCATCACTTCCAAGCAGGAGCCTAAGGAACTGATGCCCAATTCACTACCTCCCCTTCCTCCTGCCACAGTGACCTGCATCATTTCAGCTCATGAAGGCCCTGGCCACCAAGGACTCTGACTGGGAGCAGTGTGGAACAGAGTTCTTGCCAGCTTGAGATGGACACGCAGGATGAGATTTGGGGTTGATTCCGGCAATATAATCTAATTCCCCCTGATTCATAAACAGTTAATTCTCCCACCAATTCTATAATATTAGTTGCTCTTATCTTTATTTTTACAACTTAAGGAACTGAACCATAGAGAAGAAAAGAATATTGTTCATAGTAGGTCAAATGGAGATCGTTACATGCCATACTCACTTTATATTTAAGGAAACTGCGTCTTGTAAATGGTGTGAACTGCCTAACAGCACCCAGACGATAAGGAAAAGGGTTAACATTCACACCTGTTCTCTTTTCATGAGGCCTTGCAAAAACGGTTATGGTCAAACAACTGGTTTAGACAACAAGAGGTGCCGCCTACGTGGGAAAGATCTCTTCACCTTGGAGCTAATAGGGGGTACTTCCAGAGAAGGGCTAAGCTCTAAACTGAGCTCAGAATAGTCAAGTTTGTTAAGGAGGACAAACAACAATTATGCACAGACGGAGATGAAGGAAAACCATTTGGCAACACTGAATCCCGGGCCAGCCAGAGCAGTAGGTGATTCTGCAAAGGGAAACTGGGGTAGATTACATAAATCCTTGAGTGCCATCCTTAGGCAGCTGGAAGACATCAGATGACCTCATGAAAATGGTGGCTTGGTATATTAATTTAGTCACATCTCTCAGTATGGACCAGTTAACCATTCAAGTGATATGTGTTAAGGGCCTGAATAGCATTTTAGCCTTTGCAATAGACAGGAAAAGACCTAATATATAGCTCATGAAAGAAGAACCCCAGGACCAGGTTAGCTGCCTGACAGAGGGGAGGCAGATGGTAACAGGTATGTAAAATACCTATGTTAGGTAGAATACTGCTTTATAATTGCATCCATGGGGAATTTGCTTGAATATCTGATGCTATAGATTTAGCAATTATCTATTTCACTAGCAGATAAGACCTAGAAATTCTTGAAAAACAGACTGCAGCAGTACAGTCAGAAGGTTATGGGTTTCCATAAAAGATTGGCTTGCCACTTACTACTTTGTGTGACCTTGGGAAATCTGGTTAAGCCATTAAAAATCTTTAAAATAGAACTAATAATAATCTCAAGGGGTTAAATATGCTTATTGTGTATAAGGATGTTGCAAGGTGCCTAGTTCACCGTGGGTACCCAATAAATACCAATTTCTTGCATTGGCATTCCAAACTAGACAGAGATACATAGAAGTATGCGATGTTGTTTAATATTCCTTAAGAATCTACGATATACACTTATAAATCTCGAATTAGATAACTTGCAAACACCTCTGCTGATTTTTTGTCAACATTTTTTTTTCTAAAATTACTATTAACTTAGTACTGAGTGGGGCATAAGTGGGTTTACAGTTGTTCATATGGAAAATAATACAGTAATTAATAAATGATAATACAAGAACAAACTCTGTGTTTCACGTACTCACAACTGTAAACCCACTTTTGCTCCACCCTGTATTACTATGTATACTTTAAAAATTAAAAGAGTTTAGGCAACACAGTTAAGTTGTTTTTTAGCAGCTTGGTGACATAGAAACTGCTGAATTAAGAACCATAAAAGATCATTAAGCTTTTCCCCAGTTGAGAAACGATTCCCTAACAAATATTACCTTCAGGAGCGAGATGGGGATCTGGAGAAGAGGCTAGCATGGCTACAGCTTCCTTCACCTACTCACTCAAGACTAACACACTCAGTGCTGATGACAGATCTCTCCCTTACATGATGAGAATCTGTGACTGTTACCCTGATACTCCTAACGTTGGACAATGTTGATAATCTTCATGGTTAGAAGGATGGTGGGCACAACATGTCCAGCCTGGCTGGCACTCGGATCTAATCACCAGCAAGGCCTCTTTCCAAGGACCTGGTGCCTGAGGAAGTTCATCCTTCAGGAGGAGAAACATACCCACCTGACAGATACACAGCCCATGTGCTAAAGACCAAGCTTAGGTTTACATGTACTAAATACTAAGCAAATACACAGTGTAAATATTTTGGGTTCCTATGTATTTTATTATTTCTCATAATAACTTGAATAAATAGTTGTACATGTTTTATTCCTTACAAAATAAACTTATTTTTAAAACTCTGGCATTGTAGAAAGGAATTTCAGAACGTATGATGATGCTGGTACTGAATGTTGCTTTGTTGTATCCAGTATAACTTTCTCTTTTTTAAAAAATATGTTTTTTATTGATTTTTTTACAGAGAGGAAGGGAGAGGGATAGAGAGTTAGAAACATCGATGAGAGAGAAACACTGATCAGCTGCCTCCTGCACACCCCCTACTGGGGATGTGCCCGCAACCAAGGTACATGCCCTTGTCCGGAATTGAACCTGGGACCCTTCAGTCCGCAGGCCGACGCTCTATCCACTGAGCCAAACCAGTTAGGGCTCCAGTATAACTTTCTTAAACCTTGAGAAGTTTTTCATTTCTAGGGCTATGGCATGAAATGGCTCCAAGAAATACTACAAACTTAATTCATTTTTGAGCTATCAATTGGCAGTGAGGTAAATTATTTGGCAAACAAATATTGTTTCATTAACTTAAGTTCCCTCAACAGGTAAATTAAATAAATTCTGAAATGAATTCCTGTGCCTGAAGCGGAAACAGGCAACCAACATTTATGGTGCAGCTACTCAGAGAGTTTACCATGTAGGATTGCAATATTCATCTTACATGTTAGAACTGAACCACAATCCCATCATCCCAAAACACAACCCCTTCTTCTTACTAGACCTTGACACGTTCAATGAAGATTCAGGTCACCACAGCTCCTGAATACTAAAATGTCAGTGCCTAACCACTCTTGTTCACTGTGGTCCAAAGCACAGAAATCTGTGGTAAATTCTACCACTGTTTTATTTAGACATCAGTCTCTTCACTACTTAAAAGAATTAAACTGTCTTAATCTGAAATTCAAATGACAGGAAAGACAACATAATTCTGAATACCCAAGCGAGTTATCCAATGTCCTTATTTTTAAAAAATAATAATAAGGAATCTAGTTAACTGGGAGAAGAACATGTTCTTGAAATTGTAAAATTACTTTGAATAAATCAATTGTGGTTTAATGAGATTGTCCCATAATTCATTTTCACTGAGTTTATTAAGAGCAACTGTAGAAATCCCCACTTTTCAGAATCCAAGGGTCCTTATCTCTATCATGTTCATTGTTTGTGATCACAAGCGTACCATGTTTGTTATTAAAGGAAATAGCAACGAATTGGTTATTGAGAAAGGGAATAGAAAAACATTAAACCCTAAGAGGAAAGAAGATTGTATGTGACTAACAGCATTATTATTAATAAAGCATGCATGCAAGAAGGAAACCAGAAAATACTTAGCTAATTAGAATTGCTTACAAGTAAGAATTTCCCAAGGATGTCATAGGCCTCAATCATGACTGGTTCTTAAATTATATATGTTTACATGCACTGTGGTATTTTTTTAAAGTTTACCAATAGCCCCCAAAACTCTGGGCACATGTACAAAAAAAAATTTTTTAAACACCACAATTAAATTAGGTTCTGTGGTAAAGAGAAAATCTAAACCTTAAACTACCCCATAAAAGAGGAGTAAAGAAAAAAGTAACCCAGCTGGATAGCCAGAGCATGCCAAACCAAACTCTATACTTTTGTCCCACGTCCTAAATGTCAAAGAACTTGGGATAAAAACGACCACAAGTAATCCTCATGCCACCTCTACCTTACGCGACCACATTGCTGGCGTACACACCCTACACATCACGTTCCAGCAATAATCATGTGTATGAGTCGGTCAACCACTGTTTCAAACACAGAAATGACCTATAGATTTTATCCCATCTTTTCTGGTGAGAGAGACCAGGTCCAGGTCTGAAACCACTTCCTATTCCCAAACACGCTGGCCCAGCAAAGCTTTTGGGAAATGGTCCAAATGGCTATGGAAACCCGACAACTTCAATTTCCTTCTCCCCTGGTCCCGTCATTTACCAGAACTGTAACCAAGTAGCAAAAGGCACTGGTTTGAGTTTCAGCTTTTATTGCTTTTCCTCTCCCACCCTCTGGTAGGGATGCTAATGAGCGGTAAAATCTCCCAGAGGCAGGGAGCCAGGTAATAACCACCGGCCAGGCTAGATGGGCTTTCTTAGATAATCAAGAGATAACAGGCCCCAGAGGAAGCCCAGAACAGAAAACACACAGGATCCTACAAGGACAGCTGAGCTCCAGCTCCAGCTCCAGCAGGATGCAGACCCTTTGTGGGGGAGAGCAGGTTGTCGTCCTGGACACCAAAGCCATAAAACACATGCATTCCAAAGGCCAAATATCCACTTCCAGAGCAGCCATGTCATCAAAGGCATACAGGGAAGTAGAGGGCCAGAGAAGCAGAGGGAAGCAATCTGATCGTGAACAGCCTTCTTACATCTGCTTTTCCAAAGGGCATAAAGAAAATTGCTACTTGGTTTGTATTTGACGTGGATTATAATAAACACAATAATGCAAACAAAGCTCTAGCACAGCCCTGGCTTGGGTAGACGGTCCATAAAGAACATCGACTTGATTCATTTGTTAACAAAAAAAAAACAACTTTGAAACCTGTAAAGAATTTTTGTGAGTTTATTTGAGCCAAACTGTCGACATATGCCAGGAAGCAGAACCTCTATGAATTGAGATAATGCTCCGGAGAATGGAGGGTCACATCTGTATTTATACATTGCAATAAAAGGAAAGGGACGTAGGTGAGTTACATGAAATTCATTGGTGATGAATTAGGGAGGTGGGATAAAGCAAAGCGGGGAAACCTCTAGGAGAGGGTAAAAAGTGAAATGATGGACATGTGCTTCTTTTACAGAGATGGATACAGGATACTTTCACGTAATTAACAGCTGACAATTAACTTGATAACAATAACAATGAGGGAATGTCCTGGTGCCATTTGTTGTGCCCTGAGGGGTCCGGGGTAAAAAGGAAGTTACCAGTTACCCAGACATCTCACAGATCTGTTATCTTAGAGGCAAAAAGGCAAATGGCTCAGTAAAGATCTAAGTTGATCTCCGTCAGGGAAAATACCTACCGGCCTAGGACATGACTACCCACTATAACCTGTTTGTAGTTAAATATTTAATTTTCAAACCATCTTTTGTGGTTACTTTAGGTCTCTGAGTTTGCAAGACTGCCATGCAGGCCTCCCCTGAGCTTGTCAGGTTAGCGTGTGGCTCCTTTTGTCCACACATTCATTTGACAACTTTGTCTGAGCACCTACTATGTGCCAGGCAGTCTGTGGGACGCCAGGACTACAGAGAGCCTCGTGATGATAAAGGTCATCCAGAGTAAAAACAGAAACTGGAGAAGGGCTGGAGAGAGTACGAAAATGCCCGAATGCCAAGATTGGATGAAATCCAGTAAGAAGACGCTACTCAGCAGGGTAAAGGAGGCATCACCCTGGCACTACCTCACAGTTGCACACCTTAGCATTCAAAACCCTGTCTCTGGCCCTAACCAGTTTGGCTCAGTGGATAGAGCATCAGCCTGCGGACTCAAGGGTCCCAGGTTCGATTCCAATCAAGGGCATGTACCTTGGTTGCAGGCACATCCCCAGTGGGGGGTGTGCAGGAGGCAGCTAATTGATGTTTCTCTCTCATCGATGTTTCTAACTCTCCCTCTCCCTTCCTCTCTGTAAAAAATCAGTAAAATATATTAAAAAAAATAAAAAAAAATTTAAAAAAAACACACCCTGTCTCTGTTGATCAACTCTCCTGACAGTTGACTACAAATACCGTATGTCCTTTCAGACGTCACGATAAAACACAACATCAGATTCAGAAAGAACCTAGAAATGAGGCTCTAAGAAGTAAAGCAGCATGCCCAATCTCAAGTGCCTATGAAGACAGCAAACACAAAATGAGAAAAGTGAGGCAGGGAGACGGAAGGGAACAGATAGTGTTTGCTGAGGGCTGACTATTGTGCCAGACATCCTAGCTATCAACATCTAATGCTCTCCACACAATGCAGCAGGGCGGGTATTACCTCTATTCGACAGATGAGGAAATCAGAGAGGCTAAGTGACTTGCCCAAAGCACACAGCTAATAAACAGAAGAGGCTGTTCATTCACAACCTCACTATGCTGCCACAGCCCCTCTACCAAGCTGCTCCTTGGACACCTGCCTCTTGGGGGAAGTAGGCTCACTGTCCTTGGGAATCTCCCCATTGCTACTGACCCTGAGTCTGAGGCCCGGTAGGATGTGAAAGAAAGGAAAAACCATCCACTACAGTTGAGTGATCTGTCTTTAATGTAGAAAACCAATCCAGCGAGGATAACTGTCTCCTCCGCAGCCTACCCTTCACAAGGTTTTCTTACATGGCCTGATTTTCACTTTTGCAATAAGTTTTGATATTCACCACATGCAAGCATTTCGCTTCTAAACCTCAAAACAATCCATCTCTATCACAATACTGTTCTCCAGTTGCAAAAAAATCCCTTCAGAGACCTTACTAGAAATGCTGGGGATCCTTTAAAATGCCAACTGGGGTCTTTTTCAAACGGGGCTGTCATCTCCACTGGAGCATCGTCTTCCACGAATACCTGCAGGTGGTACTGAAGGTCCGCACTATGCGGGTGGGGTTAGCAGAGATGAGCGCGGGGCCATCCTGAGAGGTGGGGCCACTGCAAACTCAGGAGGAAGTAGCTGCTCATTCTAGTCCAAGACATGGAGTCTGTTTATCAGACAACACATGGAATATTGGCTGAAAATATTAAAATAATGTCTCTATCAGAGAGTGACTTCCTCTCAGTAATTACAGTCACCAGTAAGATCTGTGCTTCAAAACCAGTCTTAAAATATGTACCGCATCTAGCTTTGAAAATAACTATAACAGAGCAGGAAACGTTGAATAGTTTCAAGGGGAGTGACAAAGAATAACCAGTAAAGAGATCATACTGAGAGAATTCTCACATTACCTACCAGGAATGAGACCACATCTGAAAATCTCTTCTGTTTTAATTTACCAAATGGTAGGGAGAATGGAGCAACCAGAACTCAGTTACCCGGATTCTTAAATAACACGTTACAGCTCACAGTTTAGGAGGGAGAAGGAAAAGAGAAAGGGAACACATAACAGATGTGGAAATAAATATTTATCAACACGAAGTCTTGGCAAACCTTGATCTTTATATCATCCTTGCTCTATAGTTTCCAACTTTCTTCCTTTCCCCAATTCCCAAAGAATGTGTAGCTAGAAAGGAAGAGCAAACCCTTGTATAGGTTTTCCACAGTGTTCCGGGAGCCTCTTGGGAGAAGTCTGATGCGTCCCCCTTACTCTCATGTTAATAAACATTTTTGACCCCCGGAACTCCTGCCGGAGAATGGGGGAAATAAAAGGTCCATTTAGCAGGTTTGTCCTGTCCTTGGACTTCTGGCAGAATAAACAGCATCTTGTGACAAAGGCAGGCCACAGGCTGGCCGAGCTCCAGGCAGACACTGGGGACTTAGTCTGTTTATCAGACAACACATTGTCTTAACCAGGATGTGGTCTCCTCTGGAACAAGAAGTATGCAAATGAGGTTGCCAGAGACTGACACCCGCCCCCTGCACTTATTCCTTCAGGGGTCACAAGCTAAAGGTGGTCGTCCTGAGAACAGGATGGAGAGCCACAGAGGCAAGGGGAGGAGGAAGCTTCCAGAATTAACCAGAGCAGCCAACACAATTGTTAGAGACGCACACCACAAAGAATACAAGTCCAAACCACCCCACCCCTCAAAAATAAGATAGAAATTTAAAATAGGGTTGCATGTTTTTCTAATGTTCAAAAATGAAAAGAATTCTGAATCTGGCCCATTTATTTTGGGTGCAGGGCAGGGCGGGGCAGGGAAGGGAGGGTGGGATGTAAGGAGGCTTCCAGATGCTCCATTTTCTCACAGGAAATTGCATCCCCAGGCTCTTCAGCAGAGGGCTGCTAAGAGCATCTCCCTCAACTTCAACTGCCTTATATGGAAACTGGTGGTGATAATAGTACCTGAGATGTTGGCTGCTGGGACGATTAAATGAGGTAATTAATGGAAAACAATTTAGCCTAATGCCCAGCACGTAGTCTGGGCTCAGAAAATGTTAGAGGTATTATATTATGCACATCACTGAGCTGGGTATCGTAAAAGCACAAAGGAGTGAACAGCACCTGTGGAGAAGGAAGTGGGGCTGGGGAGACAGGTATGGAAAGCAGGTGTAATGAATTACTAGTTTGTACAGACTTCGGAGTCAGACAGGTCTGGGTTCACATAACCTTGGGAAAACTCCCTGGTCCTACCCTGAGTTTCAGTGTCTTTACCTGTAATACCACCATAATATTCATTTCGGAGGGTAATGAGGAGTAAATGAGACTCACATTAAAGTGCCCAGCACAGGGCCTGCATATAGTAGCCACTTGGTAGTGGTAATTACTTCTTGTGTTATTTACACAACCCTACTGTTGAGTTTAAATTCACACTTTGATCCTGGCCAGTGTGGTTGATTGGAGTGTCGTCCAGTACACCAAAAGGTTCCAGGTTCAATCCCTGGTCAGGGCGCTATAGTTTTTTTCATTCATCTAATTTATAATTATTACATTTGTAGTACTGTCATAAATGTTAGTCACCGTATTAATATTACACAAGATTACATTCAAGCAAAAGTGTTAAACAAGTCCTGGTCAGTGCTGCTCAGTGGTTAGAGCATGGGCCCATGCAACAAAGGGTCTTAGGATTGATTCCTGGTCAAAGGCACATACCTGGGTTTCAGGTTCACTCTGGTCAGGGCAATCAGTCCATGCGTCTCTTTCACATCGATCTTTCTCTCTCTCTCTCTCTCTCTCTCTCTCTCTCTCTCTCTCTCTGAAAAGCAATGGAAAAAATATCCTCAGGTGAGTATTAACAAACAAACAAAAAATGTTAAACAAAACAAAGAGAAAACTTTATGATAAAAAATATAATCTACAATGATATTATAACAGTTTTGATGCACAAAATAGTTATATTAAAATTCACAATACATGGGACTACAGAAAATGCAAAGAAAAAGAGACTAACACATAAGATTGGGAAACTTTACATCACAATTGTAGTTAGTCCATGGAGAAGGAATTAAACAAAAATAATTAAGAATGTTGGATTCAATGACATAATTCATGAACATGAACATTATAGATAAATAGAACTTACTGTTCTAATAAAAAATAATGCACCTGCTTCACAAGAATTCATGGAACATTCATACAATTCTGACCATAAATTAAGACACACAAAAAACTAGGAATAACACAGAACACATCTGACTGTGACCTCCAGTGATAGTAAACCCTAAATACTAGTGAAGAGGGAAAGTGAAGAGGAAAAAAAACACAAGAAGAAAATCATCAAAATTAAGACATTTGCTTTCAATCAACACTTAGGCCCAAGAAAAAAATCAAAACTAAAATTTCAAAATATCTACAAAACAATACTACACAATATACTTAAAATATGAAATGAGCTAAAACTCTTAAAATTAAAGTCATAAACATAATACATATGAAAGAATAAAGATAAGTGAGCACCAGCTGGTTTGGCTCAGATGATAGAGCTTCGGCCTATGGACTGAAGGGTCCTGGGTTCGATTCCAATCAAGGACACATACCTCCCTTGCAGGCTCAATCCCTGGCCCTGGTTGGGGCATGTATGGGAGGTAACCAATCAATATGTCTCTCTCACATTGATGTTTGTCTCTCCCCCTCCCTTCCACTCTTTCTAAAAATCAATGGAAAAATATCCTCGGGTGAGGATTAACAAAATAAATAAATAAATTGAGCATTCAAGTCATTATATTAGGAAAAGAACAACAAAATAAAATTAAGGAAGAATAAAAAGGAAGAAAAATATGAATTAGAAAAATAAAATTAATATTAGAATATATAAAAAAAAAAGAGTATTCGCGGTAAATAAATCTAAGCACTGAGTCTTTGAAATAATGAAATAACAAACCATTAGCTGGTCTAACACAGAAGAAAAGAAAGTTAACAAAACTATAAAGAAGGAGAAATAGCCACAAACGGGAAGAATTTAAAGCAACCACAAGAGACACTCAGATGAATGTTTTTATCCATACTTTTTGGAGTTGGTCTAAAACACTTCTTACATATTGCATTTCTTTTTGGTGTTCATATTAGGAATGTCAAAAAATGTTATAAGCAAAAGAATTGTAGCAGTCTTAAATCAAGAAAACCTTCAAGATTGTTTAAATAAAACTTCTGTGGATTTTTGGTTTCCGCTGTTGTCAGTGGCAATTTTTCTTTTCCTCAGAGCATCTCTCACTGACTGGACTGATTACTTCCTAACAGTCATCCGCCTACACTTCTTAAGTGATTTTATCCTAAATATAGACTTCTCTGAGAGGGGCTAGATCTTAAGCATCAGCAGGAAATGATATGCTCAGTATAGTCGCATGCCTCCAACCATGCCCCCAACTACCCATCAAATAAATTCCACCAATTCACTCTAATTAAAGCTAAAAAGTGTCATGTGTGCTTTAAATGCCAGTCAATTTTGAGGTAATTATACCTGAAGGCAGGAATCCAACAGGGTTTCTTTTTTTAGAGTTAAATTCAGAAGGGAAGTGAAGGAGTCAGGGAGAGTTAGAGATGATGAGCTCCAGTCCCATCTTCCTTCGCTGTTGACTGACAGTAGATGGAGAGTGACATTTGGAAAGATATATATGGATGTTTTCTCTATGTGTGTGTGGGGGGGTATTTTTCCTCATCTCCATTTCCTTTTTCTTCTATTGGGCCAATTTCATTGTGATTTTATAAGACATGGAGCTTTCAACTTGAGGAAAGAATATGCAACCTAAAATAGAAGGATAAACCCTCAGATTTGTAGAATGTTCTCCAAATGCTTTCAGAGACACCACCTCATTCCATTCTCACATTATCGTCATTGCAGATAAAGAACCGGAAGATGAGAGATGAAAGGGGATCAGAATAGGCCACCCCAAATCTGCCACTTGAGCCTAGGCTTATTTTGAGCTGAAGACAATTCAGAAACAGCAGACAGGAGGGAGGCGGGGGCACTCTGCCCTCCCCTTTCCTCCTGAAAGCAGAGCATAAATTTGTCTTTGTGACTGTGTCCTCCTTCAGTCTCCCATACCAGGAGGAGGCTGACTCTTAAATCACCAGAGGTGGCTTTTATCACTGGAGTTAACACCCTCGAGTCTGCATAACAAACAGTATTAAAATAACCCCTACCTCCCATCAGTTTCCTCCATTTATTTACCTTCCTGCAATTTACCACCCTTAGGAAAGGTCTGTATTTTCAGTGTTACTGAAATAAGAGGGAGAAAATGACACAGTAAAAAAAAGAGAACAAATCACCACTCTTTCCTCCTTTTTAACACTGTCAGGGACTTAGGAACCTTAGGACCCTATCTCTTTTAGCCACGATATAAGCAAATTTGTGATAAGTGAATAGCCGATATTATCCCACTGACATACAAAGTACATGTATTTTAAAAGGTCCTGAGCCCCCAAAATCGAGTTTTTCAAAGATATGCTCAGTGGTAAAGATAATACTGCATAGAAGATAATATTGCATAATCGTTCATTTCAGCACCCCTAGAACCCTACCCTGAGCTGGATCTGTTGTTACTCCTGAAATTAGTGCCTTGCTAGAAACTAAAATGTCGAACAATCATCAAGTTCATGAGCCACACTTCTGTTCAGCCTTCTGTTAGGAAGCATAACTGGTGTCAAAAACAAAGATAAAAGCAAACACTTATGCCTGGCTGGCGTGGCTCAGTGGTTGAGCGTTGACCTGTGAACCAAGAGGTCACAGTTAGATTCCAGTCAGGGCCTGGGTTGTGGGCTTGATCCCCAGTAGGGGGCGTGCAGGAGGCAGTTGATCAATGATTCTCATCATTGATGTTTATATCTCTCTCCCCCTTTTCCTGCCTCTCTAAAATCAATTTTTAAAAATATTTTTTAAAAAGTACTAATAATTCACTAGATATAAACAGTTGGGATTGGAAGTAACTCTTATTCTCATTTTAGATGGGGTATTTGACATAACCCATTAAGCATCTCTCTAAGATGTACCTAAAGGCTGTGGCTTTGAAGAAATATGATACACAGTACAGCCTATGGTCAGGAAGGCTCACCCTGTTGCCCTAACATGTCTCCGTCAAAGGAATGATAGTGAACTAGAATAACACAAAGCAGCCAAAAATCTATTGCTTAGAATTTCAAAGTCAAGTGCCAGACCAGGTCAAGGATAATGCATGTACATTGTCTCACAGGAAAACTTATCCCTGAAGTGCAGCATATTTCCACATGATATTCTGGAACTGAAAAAAAAAATCAAAATATTGATTTTATACAGTTACTAGATTTCCTTCTTTCCTCTGCAGTTGACTTACAAGAAGAATGCCGAACATTATCTTTCTTCCTTCAGCAGAACTGGGAAATATCAGAATTCTGAACTGGAAGAATCTTCATCCAACCCTCTGAATTTATCAGATGAAACTGAGGTTCATAACTGCTTACTTTTTATTTTCGTTTTTGCTCCAGACAGAAACTGAACTCAAATCAGGTAAAAAATTCTTTGGTCTGCATCACGGTGGGTTAATTGACCTTCACCCCCTGTGTGGGTCAGTAAGGAAGTCACTTGGTAAAGGAACCCTTAGAGGAGTTTTGGTACATACACTTCCTTTGTGGTGATGGAAGTGAAATTCTGGCTCCCAAGCAAAACTTTGACAAAAGGTCCCCTCACTCTTGATTAACTGCAGAAGAATGGAAGAGGCGACAGCTGTGCGATGAGCATCCTCCCCCCAACGCCGCTGACCTCACCGAGACTCGGGCCCCCTCAGCCCTTGTCACCACCATCTGCCTTTGGGGAAAATGCTTCCTTCTTTTTTTGGTTCCTGCCACCGCCCCTCCTGTTCCCTCGAATGCACAGCACAGAGTAACTGCCTCTGTGCAATGAGTGGCCGTGGTCAGCTATAAATAGAAGGAAAATGAACATGACCGCCCTGGTGTCAGGCTCATTTTAGCTCCACTTTCATTTCAAGTCTGCCCAACCGAGGCCGGGCACATCGCGGTCCAGTCTAAGAAGTTTTCAAAGTGGAAACGACAAAACCACAGCGCAGAACCCAAGTGGTGCGGATTGAGAGGCTCGTGGGGATGCCGCCCAGCGGGGGCTTCGCAGGGCCCAGTGGCGAGCTCCTCGACCTCACGGATGCACAGACTCGGCGCGGCGCGGAGAGGAGGCAAACAATGGACCCTCTGTTGTGGCTTTGGCTTTGCTGCAAAGCATGTGAAGAGCGTCTCCCCGTTCGGACGTGGACAATGCTCTGTGTGCCCCGGAGCACATGCCGCGGGCAGGTGGGATGCGGTTTCCCACCGAGCTGTACGGTGCACCGCCTGCTCAGTATGTTGCCTTCGCTCTGAGCGTCAGCAGTGTCTAACGACCGTTTTCCATCCAGAGGACAGATTATGTCTGAAGACTCCAGCCTGTTACTTTTCTTCAAATCCGCGTTTCAGTCTTGGTTAATGTTTGCCCAGAAATGTGTAATTGCGGACTTCCTCCTCCCAGGCCCTTCCAGCGGGGAGGCGGCCAGGGCTGCATACTGTGATTATCTCTTCGCCTGGGGCGAGCATGGATGGGTGTGCCCTCCCAGTCACAGGGCAGGTACCTGCTCTCTGCCAGCAAGCCTGGATGGGGAGCAGCTGCAGCTGAGAAAAAACACAGCCTGCGTGTTCCCAATAACGTTTGCTTTTCTTTTCCTTTGGATAAACAAATTTTAACTGGTTTCTTCCTCAGAAACTCATGCTTGCCTTTCCCCTGAATTTGGGGAATAACGCCTCACTCTGTTTACAGGAGTTTCTGTGATTTTGATGTCCCTGTTCCCTCTTCCTCACCCAGCTTTCCTTATGGGGAAGTTTTTTTCATCCATCAGATAGATGTCACTTCTTCTGTGAAGCCCTCCCTGCTTACACACCTGCCCACCCCTGAAGATGAGCATGCACACACCGACACAGAGTTCAGTGGGGCACAGTTGGAGTTTAGTGCCCTAGCACTGTGTTACATCTCTATTACATAACCTTGTGGCCTAAAGTCTTACGTTTAGCTGTGTCCCCTCCGTCTGCTTCTTCAGCTAGACTGATCCTCGGCGTGATCTCTGTATTCTCGGTGTTTAGCAGTTACCTCCATCCTAGAATGGACTTAGCTTTCTCATTTTTTGTATTAAGGAATAATTTACATGCATCCACATCACCCTTTTTAGTCATGGTTCTATGAGTTTGGACAAAGGCATACAGCCATGTAACCACCACCACCCCAATCAAGGTACAGAGCAGCCCCGCTCCCCCAAATCCTCCCCATCTCGGGAGTCATCCCTCCCCTCTTCTCCAGCCCTTGGAAACAACAGTTTTCTGTTCCTACACACACATGCCGCACATCACATCAATGAAGTCACACAGTTGGCAGCCTTTGAGTGTGGCTTCTTCACTTCGCATAATGCAGGTGAGATTCTTCCCTGGTGTGACTGCGGCAGTTCATTCCTTTTGCATTGCTGAGGAGTATTCCACTTACCAATATAGCACCGTTGGTTTACCCAGGTGCCAGCTGCGGGGCATTTCGGTTGTTTTTGGTTTGGGTCAATGATGACTACAGCAGCTAAAGCATTCACATTCAGGTTTTTGTGTGAACATAAGTTTTTACTTCATTTGGATGAATAACTAGGAATGAGGCTGTTGGATCACATGGTAAGTGTTTGTTTCACTTCATAAAAAACTCCCCGACTGTTTGCCAAAGTAGCTATTTCATTTCCCTTCCCACCAGCTATCTGTGAGATCCAGCATCTCCACCTCCTCACCAATACCTGAGATTGTCAGTTTCTTTTATTTTAGCCTAAAATATAGGCATGCAGTGGCATCTCGCTGTGGATTTAATTTGCATTTTCCTAGAGACTAAGAATGTTGAGTATCTTTTCATGTGTTTGCCATCCGTACATCGTTGGTGAAATGTCTATTCAAATATTTTATTCATTTTTGGAGAACTGTTTGTTTTCTTGGCATTAAATTTTGAGAGTTCTTTTAATAGTCTGGATATGAGCCTTTTATCAGATATATGAATTGCAAATATTTTCCCCAATCTGTATAAGACATATTTTTAATAAATTGAAATCTCATAAAGAAAAAATTCCTTTGGACAAGGCTTGTGAGACTTTAAAGCTACAAATGATAATGTTTATACCTTTATCTCTTCAATGAGTCAACAAAACGCTTCAATAGCATAATAAAGAGTTGAAAGTAGCAACTCTAAATTTCTACTTGGAAATTATTAAGTGTAATAATACATGGTCGATTTTATCTAAGGAATAGACATATATCCCAAACCACTAAAAAAAATATCATTTTAAGATTATTTTCTCTTTGAAAGAAAACCATAATAGAAAAATCTACATTTTTGTGGAGCAATTGGATACTAGTATTGCAAATAATTTTCTGTCATAGATATCAATTGTTAGAATAGGTATGTATCTCTACCAAGACAAGTGTGACAGATCAACCATTTAATACTGAAAACTTGCTCGTCACTCCCACAGAAATCAACCTGCCGAAAAGCATATTAGAGGACCATGCAGTCAACCTTTGTGTGTGGCCATATATAGAGGAGCCTTTACTACCAGGGCTGTGGCCCTGACATTCCTAAGAGGCTCTTCAATTCTATAAAAAGTATCCCATTGCCAATCCCTCCCTAAAGGGAAGTTTTTACAGGAAGGGGAGGCATTCTTTATTACTGTTCTTACAAATGAGGCTCCCTGACATCAAGTGACTACCTGCTTGGATAAAGGGCCCAAATATGCCATCAAATGTTGCATTTTTCAGGCATATTTATTCTCATCAATCAATAAGTATGTACTATCTGCACCATATTATGGACAGCACACAACTACTAGATATGATTCCTACCTTCAATGGAAATTCACGAGATAAGAAAATAGCACGAAATATTAGCAACAACACAAACATATGGACTCTTGGATCAACTAAAGACAGAACAAGGGCGTAGGTCAGACAGAAGGAAAGGATGCTACCATACAGACTGATTGCAGACTCGCTATTTCTCCACTAACAGTTCAACAGTGCCACCAAATACTATTACAGCAGTCTATTGGCACAGTGAGGTTGAGGTCTAATGATATAAAGTCAACTTTTAAATATGTTTTCACAGCTTGTTCTGTCTATAAGTAATGTAGAGGTTCAGAAGAGAAATAAAACCAAGACTAGAGGAGTCAGAGAAAATGTCACAGAGCAAGTGGGAGGTAAACTGAACCCCGAAGCATGAGTAGATTTTGCTCAGCAGAAGAGAGAGGAGCACACTCCCCAGGGACCTAAAGAACCAAAAGGGCAGCTGTGGAATGTGTCACTCTGGCCTCCCAGCATGGAAGCTAAAAGTGGCAGGTATTTGCTTTCTCAGTCTCCCCAGCTAGCCCCTGGTGTAGGCTGTGCCAGCTGAAATCACCGGCCGCAGACGTGGGATCGACACCTCGTGCTGTGCCAGGAAAAAGCAGGGAGCGCAGAGCGTGTGTGTGGACTGGGGTAGCTGGATCCTCATCCCAGAGGCAGCAAAGCAGGGGCTCAAGTAGCAGGACCCACCAATGTGTGGTCAGCAGACAGACGGGTCTTTATCGGTCCGTTTCACAGTATGATTTGAGGTATTTATTGTTCCTGGGTACATGGTCTCCAGGCCCAGAATATTTCTGAAAATTCTATGAGCCATCCAGTATCTTTTTTAAAATGTTTCTTTTCTGTTTAAATCAGCTAAGATCAGTTTTTGATACTTAGCGTAGTGACGGGCATTATATTCTCAGAACCACCTTATCAACCCCCAGACTTCTGTGTAAAGCATCCATTGGTACTCTAGCCTCATTGTGCTGAGTGGCAGCACCATATAGGAGTCAAGGGCATGGCTCAAACCCCAGCACCATGTGAAAGCAAACCCACAGGGAAATCTGGGGCCCTCAGCAATGTGCATGACCACACCTTCCTCGTTCATAACCAATAAATGTGTGCTTGCTGAATACACATTCAGTGGTCTAAGAGCCTTTCTACTCATGAGTCTCATGAGAATCAATATGAATTTTCTGCTATGAGTTATAGAGTTACAAGAAAATAACAAACTCAGCAACCCACACGTCTAAGCTCATCAAAACATGGCCCCCGTCTGGCACACGGCGCATCACATTTCTTCTAATGCTATTTAACTTCTGTTTGCTATTTAACTTTCTACCAGTTGCCTCACCAATAAGCTTGTCTATTGGAGGACAAAGACTGTGTGTATCTTTGCATCTTAACACTATATCCAGCACAGAGCTGGGCATGTAGAAGTTACTCAACACATATTTCTTGAATGAAATAAAGCCTGTGGAAGTACCTCAATCACCGCAAAATAAGCCGAGTTGTGTTCACATGCAGGAGCCAGTGTCTACTCCCATGTTTATGCCACTGAAATTGTTTCTCGGCCTGAGAACACAGCAATAAAGGGCTTGTTCCAGGCACTGCGGTAGGCACACAATGGATATTTTGCATCCACACATGCTTATCCTTTTAAAGACTAGGCAGTCACATATAAAGTGTTAGGGATGCATTAAGTTTAAAAAAGCAGAATATAGCAATATGTGTGTACGTAGATGGGCACTGCTAGAGAACACGGTGAGATAAAAACTTCTTCCTTGTTAAGGTAAAATAATTCATGTGACCTTTTCCATTTTCCAGATTTTCTGTGAAGGTCTGAAAAGCATGCCAGTTTCCTAAGAATAAGGACTTTGGGTATATTTCCTTTAATTCTGTACTAACATTTGGTCCGATCAAGAAAAATTTAAAGAAAAATGCGTTTCTGATGATTCTTTCTCTAAGATTCAGGTTAGCATAGTGTAATGCCCATGTGGGTGCCCAGCCATATCCTCTGGCCCGATCCTGGCCAGACTTCCAACCATCAGAACTGTGTTTCTTTGCCTAAGACCTTTCGGTCACCACCTGCGCCCACTTCCTTCACAGGTTCAGCTGCCCGGAACTACCAGGGAATTAGCATCCCCAGAAGCAGAGCTCTACTGACAACTGAGTAGATGCCACAACTCCCTCATGGCTCAGATGGAATAACCCTGAGATACATGTTCTAAGCCATTTCTCAGAGTTCCCCAGGGATTCGGTTCTAGTTGTCCAGAATGGTCACTGGCTCAGAAAGGCACCCCTATTTCTCCTTTTCCTGCCTCACTTCCCCACACCCCTACATGTATCTCCTGGGATCATCTGCCAAGTACACTACACCTGAACCCTTGTGGTTGACTATGTCCAGGGTTTGGAGACAGACAGGCTGGGTTCCACTGGTACGCACTAGTTGTACAACTTCAGGCAAGTTCCTTGAAGTCTCTAAGCCTCAGTGAATATGATAGAGATGATAATATCCATGATGCAATGTTATTTGGAGAATGAAATTCCACACAACAATGCATATAAATCACTCCTGCATGGTGCAGAAGTGGCAGCTCTTGGGGTTTTAGTGGTAGAGACAGTAACAGAAGCAGCAACAATAGCGACCAGTAATTCTTAGACCCGTATTCCTCCAACTTTAATGTGTGCACTGGAATCTCCTGGGAGCTTGTTAAACGTGGAGTCTGAGTCAGAATCTGGGGCAGAGCCTGAGAGTCTGCTTTTCTAACAAACTCCCAAGTGATACCTACGCTGCTGGGCCTCAGACGATGGTGTGAGCAGCAAGAATATAGAATGTCGCCTCTGGAAGGCAAGGAACAAGAAAGACAAGTCATCTGTGCTTTGTGGCTAAATTACACACAGATTATCTTTGCCAATAATTTCTTTAACACAGGTTCACTGCAGGAATTATAATTTAAAATAATATTTCACAAGCCAATAGCATACAGCATAAAGTCTCTTAATAAGTCAATAAAGAAATAACACACCCCAAATCAGCGATAGATTAATTGCACTATTGTTCCAGGCACAGGAGAGATGAAAGAAAGTAGAGATATACCTTTCTAGAAGTTGGTGCTCGGAAGAATAAGCTGAGCCAACCGAGAGCTGATGTCCAGCTGCCAGAACTAATTGAAAGTTCCTTGTTACCCGAGCACAATGCAGGCAGAACAAAGGCACCAGAGGTGCTGGGCAAGATGGTGTCTCCTTCACGGGTCTCTGCATGGTTTGCACCATTCCCAGCAAAGAGTAGTCTTACTGGGCCGGAGCTAATGCCCTAAGGCAGTGGTTCTCAACCTTTCTAATGCCGCGACCCTTTAATACAGTTCCTCATGTTGTGGTGACCCCCAACCATAAAATTATTTTCGTTGCTACTTCATAACTGTAATTTTGCTACTGTTATGAATCGTAATGTAAATATCTGTGTTTTCTGATGGTCTTAGGCGACCTTGCTAGCGATTCTCAACCTGCTGTAGAGCGCAAGACCATCACGATTCATAATAGTAGCAAAATTACAGTTATGAAGTAGCAACGAAAATAATTTTATGGTTGGGGGTCACCACAACATGAGGAACTGTATTAAAGGGTCGCGGCATTAGAAAGGTTGAGAACCACTGCCCTAAGGTCTTTGTAGAACCATTTAGATCAACATAGAACAGCCTTGCCCAAAAAAACACTCTCAGTAAGTCCTCACAGGCTCTTGTATTTAAAGTTAAGTGTTCAGGAGAAACCAAGATGGCGGCATAGGTAAACACCTAAACTGCTGCCTCGCACAACAATTTCAAAACTACAACTAAATGACAAAACGGACATCATCCAGAACCACAGGAAGGCTGGCTGAGTGGAAATTCTACAACTAGAAGGAAAGAGAAAAGCACACTGAGACTCAGAGGAGCTGCAGGAGGCAGAGGTACCGGGGCGCACACGGAGAGGGCTGGCAACTGAGTACATGACTGGCTTTCTCAAGTGGAAGGGAGACAAAAGCTCCCAACTGCTCTGAACTCCAGTTCCGGGTGAGACTCTGGGGCCCCAGACTCATTCGGGGAGAAACTGGACTGTCTGGCAGCAGGCAGGATTCGAGAGCGACTTTCTCTCAGAGGTGCTTGCAGCAATTACCACAGCACACTGAGACACAGCGCCTATTAGGGCAGGGCTGACTGGAAACCAATGCTGTCTTCTCTGCCTTGAGACTCCGCCCCATTCAAGCTGAGCACAGAGGCTTTTGCAAGTCTCCCATAAGGGTGTCTCTAGCACAGCTCTCCCAGCGTAGACACAGCTGATCTTCACAGCCAATTGGCCTGGAGGTCAATTCCTCCCAGTGATACCAACAACAATCAAGGCTTAACTACAACAAGACTGTGCACACAGCCCACAAAGGGGTGCACCAAGAGTGTCCACCTCAGGTAACTGGGGAGGCTGAGCCACTGGGCCCTATAGGACACCTAGCATACAAAGCCACTCTGTCAACTCAGGGAAGCAGCCAAAATGTAGAGACAAAGAAACAGGTCACAAATGAAAGAAATGGAGGAAAGCAAACGACTGGATATAGAGTTCAAAACCACGGTTATAAGGTTTTTCAAGGATTTTCTAGAAAAGGCCAATAAATTTAGCGAGACCCTCGAGGATATGAAAAAGGACCAACTAGAAATTAAGCATACACTGAAATAAAAAATTTTACACAGAGATCTAACAGCAGACTAGAGGATCGCAAGAATCACGTCAAAGAGTTGAAATACAAAGAAGCAAAAAACACTCAACTGGAAAAGCAAAAAGAAAAAAGAATCCAAAAATATGAAGGTAGTGTAAGGAGCCTCTGGGACAACTTCAAGCATACCAACATCAGAATTATGGGGGTGCCAGAAGAAGAGAGAGAGCAAGATACTGAAAACCTATTTGAAGAAATAATGACCAAAAACTTCCCCCACCTGGTGAAAGAAATAGACTTACAAGTCCAGGAAGCCCACAGAACCCCAAACAAAAGGAATCCAAAGAGGACCACACCAAGACACATCATAATTAAAATGCCAAGAGCAAAAGACAAAGAGAGAATATTAAAAGCAGCAAGAGAAAAACAGTTAGTTACCTACAAGGGAGCACCCATACGATTGTCAGCGGATTTCTCAACAGAAACTATGCAGGCCAGAAGGGAGTGGCAAGAAATATTCAAAGTGATGAATAGCAAGAACCTACAACCAAGATTACTCTACCCAGCAAAGCTATCATTCAGAATTGAAGGGCAGATAAAGAGCTTCACAGAGAAGAAAAAGCTAAAGGAGTTCATCACCACCAAGCCAGTATTATATGAAATGCTGAAAGGTATTCTTTAAGAAGAGGAAGAAGAAGAAAAAGGTAAAGATAAAAATTATGAACAACAAATACTTATCTATCAATAAGTGAATCTAAAAATCAAGTGAGTAAAAAAAATCTGATGAACAGAATAAACTGGTGAATATAATAGAATCAGGGGCATAGAAAGGGAGTGGACTGACAATCCTCGGGGGGAAAGGGGTGTGGGGGTGCGGGAAGAGACTGGACAAAAATCGTACACCTATGGATGAGGACAGTGGAGTGGGGGGTAAGGGCAGAGGGTGGAGTGGGAACCAGGTGTAGGGGAGCTATGGGGGAAAAAAGGAACAATTATAATAAGCTGAACAATAAAGATTTATTAAATTAAAAAATAAATAAATAAAGTTAAGTGTTCATTGCATCATAGTTGCCTTTCCAAACATTCATATTGATAAGTACTCGGTAGCACAACAATTTTGAGGACATCATCCTGACATGACACAGCCTCCCCACTGTACATTAATTCACCTTAGATCAAAACAACTTCACTTAAGTCATAAATAAGTGGATTTGAAATCATAACAAACCAATACACAACAACCTGTATAACGATTCACTCTAGGGCTGGTCTTTAAGTATCACATAACTACACATACACACAGACACACACACACACACACACACACACACTTACAGGTGTTTTCAGATCAGCATAAAAGTTTCCCTTCACGTCTGGACATCATACATGTAACTACTTAACCACATAGTTCTTAAAGAAATCTTTGGGCAAGCAGACATTCTATCAATCCTTTCCATTTCTGATACTAAATTCTGTCCCACTTATCCATTTCTTCATAACAAACTGCCTGAAAACTTAGTGGCTTAGAACAACAACCATTTTATTATATGTCAATTTCATGGGTCCATAATTTGGTCAGAGGTCATGTGGGTGCTTCTCTGTTCATGTGGAATCAATGTAGGCCGTTCATGGGTAATCAACTGGAGACTGGTCTTGTCAGAGGGTCCACATAGTTTCATTTTCATGTCTACACCTTGGCAGGGATGGCTGCAAGGCCGAGCTCAGCAGAACTTGTCGACCAGCACGCTTGCGGGAGGCCTCTCCAGGACGGTGGCCACAGAATGACCATGTCTGCTTGGCAGTTCAGGGTTCCAGAGCAGGTGGGACAGTAAACAAAGCAGAAACCACTCAATCTCAGTTCACTGAGCCTTGGAAGTCACACTGCATCCTTTCTGTCACATACTGCTTTTCAAGGCAGTTATCAGTACCTCCATACTCAAGGACAGGGGACAAGACCCCACCTCTCGATGAATTGCAGATGTATTTTAAAACTTCTACAGTCCTCCCTCTGACCTCAAACGCTAACATGCTTCCTACATGAAAAATATACTCCCTCTCAAGACCCTCCATTATGGCACCAAGCTCAGGTCAGGCTCAGGCTATTGGTCCAGGATTTCATCATCATCAAATCATGTCCTTATCAAGGGTTTGCTATAGGCAACTCAATTATGACCTTAAACCTTGGTCCTGTGAGCTCAGCTGAACGTCAGGAATTAATCTGTAAGTTAAAATGAGAATTCTATTTTGGGTGGGGAAAAAATGGGAGAGACTGAAAGAAGCATTAAAAGGAATGCTTCAATTTACTTCAAATAACATATTGAATGTTACAAACAATAAAACTCAAGGCGCTAAGGTCTCCCAAGGGCCTTGCCATAAATGAGGCACTTAGAAAAGCACCGTGAATCTCAAGCCACCAGGGGATCATTTAATGTTCCATTTAAGGCACATTCCTAAGCATCTTTCTTTTTCCCAGGAACATTGCTCATCAGCTAACATTTATTCAGTGCTTAAGAGTCCTGACCTGTCGTTGGAAGTGCTACAGGGGTTCATTCGAATATGTTCCATGCAAACAGGCTGACATTCTCTCCTTCACTCAGTGCCAATGACAATGAGCAAGTGAAGCACACCACAATTCTCATACTGCCCTTAGAGGCTAACATACAAAACAAAGAGGGCTGGGGGATCTGTACATTCCCATGATGAAAATGATGTAAGTAGGCCACATTGGCAAACAAATTCATTAAATTGCACATTAATGGGTCATGGAGTATAGCTGAGGCAGGAGAACAAAATGGCAGGAAATGGACCCTGGAACATGGATTCGGGTCTGGTTTCTGCCACCTTTACTACTCTGAGGAAGGTACTCCTTCTCCATGGGCCTCCGTTTCTACAAAATGAGGACACTGGGGGTTACCTTACAGAACTGTCGCAAAGAGGAAATGCGGTAAAAATGTCATAAGGAGGAAATGAGGTAGAAAGGGGAATGCTAGAAACTGTGAGATGCTGAGACAAGTGTCATTAGGCTTTGATGGGCTCCAATAATCATCTTCCAGGTAAGCCTCCACGCTGGTATGTGGCTGTGTGGTGGCAACCTCTCCTCACAGCAACCTTGCAAACATAAGTATGTGTTTAACGCATTTACTCCTTATTTGACCTCAGACTTAACCTCAGGCCATCACTTTCTGTTAATAGGTTTACAATAAGATCCATTAGTGACATATGTCACATTGTATTACAGGTGTATTAAGTGTGATGTGGCAGAATCAAGGCAATCTGTGTGGGTGCTTCCCGTCATCACCTCCAGCCAGTTTAAACTTCATCTCTAGACCACTGGCCTCCCTAGGAGTCTCTCCAACATGTGTATCATCAGATTAAAACTGATCTGCATTGCCAAAAATTCTTAATTAAGTACCAGCTCCTTATTTTGGTACTCGGGGCCTTCTAAACATGTCCCCACAGTACCTTTCCAGCACTATTTCTCAGAAAACCCCACGACATAACCTACTCTTCCCAGAGACGAAGCATCTTACTCTTCCCAGGACATGCTTTGCATCATCATGTCCTTGTTGCCTGAGTTGTCTGCTCCACTCAAAAACCTCTGCACCCAGCTCCTATTCAAATCCAACCAATACCTTCAGGCAACTTTCAAACTTGCAAAAAAATAAAGGAAGCCATGTCAATAATGCTAATGCACTGCATAGAAAGTCACAGGAACGGATTCAGTGTGCCAGGTAAGACCACAACTTACGGATTATCTATAGAACTGGAAAGATAATGTGAGTCTGTTACAGCAAAAGTTTGCAACGTTCCTGGCATAAGGATCTTGGAAAAGCTCCTTACCCCTGAGATGTTACTATGCTGAACAAGTAGACAGGACCCCAAATCTGTCAGCTATGACAATAACTGGCTGTCTTATATGTACAGTTCTCATCACATAAGCTCAACCAAAGCGGTGCCAAAACAATCCATCATTTTGTTTTATTTGGTATTTTAATGCAAAACAGGTCTCCCAAAAATCTATCCAAAAGTTGTGTTTTCCAGACCTTTGACAAAGAAACTTCTTCGTTGTTTTTGTTTTTATTTCGTCTGAAGCCTCAGTAAAGCAATCGCAAGCACATACTATCTTGTATCTTTTATCTTTACAGGGGCTTTTTCAAAAATTAAAACCTCTTAGCTTTATAATGTTTGGGCAAACAATCCATAGGCAAGAAAAAGTAAAGTTCAACCACATCTGACAGCAGCTATTACTCAAAGAGAAGGTGCCATATACTGCCCAAGACAGATTTATTTCAAAATGCTCTCATTTGGCTCCAGCCAGTTAAAAGTATGCAAGCACGGAACTCAGTGCATAAAGTTCTACAAGCCCATAAAAGTAACCCTCAAACAGAGGCTCCATGAGAAAGGGCCATCCTCGGAGGTTCACTGACCAAAATCCACAATTATGTTGGAATTCCTGATGCACACTGCTGAGCTACTCAAGTGCTGAAGAGGCAAAGGGAGTCCAGCCGGGATTACTGCAATTTTTATGTCCATAAAACTTGCCAACAGTGACAATATAACAGCCACAGCCCTTCTCAGAAAAATAACTCTTTTTTTCCTCTCATGGTATCTATTAAGTTATTAAGATATTGACAGGCACTGGTTCACAGATGGTTTCCCAAAAGCAGCCCATCCTACCATGTGATGTGGACGGAGGTCATTTGCCACCAAAAGGGGGATCTCACTCCACATTATCAAGGAAAAGGCCACCTGAAATGCAATCAGTCTACCCAGTGTGCACCAGGTGCCTACATGCACAATGCTTTACAAGAAGATTAAACCAACACGAGGCCAAGAAGTCAACCTTTACTTAGCACCTGGTATCAGGTTTTCAGCCCAAATTGCTTTCCTCTCTGCTTCCCTCAATCCCCATGAAACCTTTGAGTTATGTATTATTATTCATACTTTTACAGAATAAGAAACAAATTGAGTGCATTTCTCCCCCTCTCATAATAACAATTTCACTTAATTTCACATTAAAAAAAACTTGTATACATTAATGCCAAGGATGGCTGCTGAATATATCTTGATTAAAGAGGTTGAACCATATGAAATAGTTAATAGTTAACCATTTTTACATATGAAAATACCAAGTTTATATGTACATACTAATAGAATGAAAAATGCCAAGAGCTTCTGGTGTGCTAAGATGTCTTAGGTAGGACCTGTTCTTTTTCTGGGGGTTCCCAGCGTTTCCCTGAAAGACGTCTCTGGATCTTTCCAACCCACAGTACTTGTCGAGTGTCAATAGGAAGTTCTGTTTTGGAGAAACGATAAGGCAGAAAAATCCGGCCTTCTTTCAGGGGATAAATCTGAAACCATAGGAAATAACAAGGGCGGGGGGGAGGCCTTTTAACTTGGGAGGGCAATAAAAGCGTGTTCCAAAGTGTAAACAGTTTAAGACTCTGTAATACCTGGCTCTTCTTCCTCAGCAAAGGCGTTTGTTCCATCTCCGCTGAGGAAAATCTCCGTCAAGACTTACAGGTGATTTAGCTTCCGAACTAGTCTGGTCCTGTAGGAACTCTACCACATTGTATTTATGGACTTCCATAAAGTAGAAGCATCAAAGCACCTTCGCCCAGGTCCCCAGGCTGGGCTGGCACCCGGGCCATGAAAGCAAATGCCTGATCCCTCAGTTCACAGGCCCAGCTGCTCAGGGCCCCTTTCCTGCTGCCCTTCCTGCCTCGTGGCCCGGCCCGGAGGGATCTGGTTTTATCCCCAGGAGGCAGAGTACAAAAGCACAGTGTGAGAATAAAGGAACCAGAGAACCTACCCCCTGGGCTGTGATGTTTCCAGCACACACAGATCCTCCGCTTCCTATACCTGCTCGCTTCCAGCTGGCCTCCTCCGTGCTGACTGAGAAGGTCACCTAGGCCCTCTTACCATCGCACAGAATAACGCATCCTGCCGAGGACATGTGTGTGGGGATAGGTGCACCGGTACACATGCTCCTGAGAACGTGTGTGCATGATCCTTCTGCTCTATACCACGCCTGTTCGGCCCAGAATTGTGAAGGTTTGGTTACTGTTCGTACAAAAGGCAACAGCGAAGAGGGTGCGAGGTCTGGCTTTCCCCAGATGAAGGAGGGATTGTCAGTTGCACTAACATCACAGAAAGAGGGTGAGATGGCTATGACTTAGGCACATATTTAGAATCACTCTCACTTTAAAAAATTCTAATCTGAATTTAGATCGAGTCTCTAAATCTAACTACCAGTTCATGGAAAATGGAGAGAACAGAGTGCCCAGGTCCAGATGTGGGTAAACGAGTAGATTTGATGGAATTTCTTTTTAAACTCAAACAGAATGCCCAGTGCTAGGATCCATCTACAATATCCCTGCCATGTGGACATCCCCAGCTATCTCCAGAGATCTCACACTTGGACAGATTTAAAATCTCCCCCTTATTTCTCCCTTTTTCCTGAGGAAAAGCCTGCCTCTTTTTAAGCTGGGTTTGCTATGCTCAGTGTGGTCAGGCTAGCTACATTTCCCAGAATTCCCCTCCCTCTAGGTTCTGGGTTAGAGTTGCCAAAAGAGAAGCTGGAGCAAGATTGGAGAGGCAGCAGCAGTCTTCAGAGGAGCCTGGCAGGTCCCATTGTCCTCACTGTCCTCTACTCCACAGTTAGCTCTTCTTCCCAATTTAGGTCCTGCTGACCCACAGCGGTCCACCACCAGGCTATTCAGAGGCAGCAGCTTCCCACAGACACACCCCCAGCTCCCCTCACAGTCCCACTTCAACGACCGCATGGGCTCCTCTTCTCAGATCTCTCTGCAAGTCCTGACCTGCCCACCTCGGCCAGTGCTTAAGTCGTTTCTTAAGGGGATGACTCCTTCTCTGATCCTCCAACTCCATTTTCTGGACCTTCTTGTCCCCTGATCCTCCCACAATTGTGCAAGGTTTAATTCCTGTAATAAAACCTCAGCCCACACTGCTGCTCTGTGGAGCCCTGTGTGATACACCTCTAGCATCTCCTCCACCTGCCCCTGCTTCCCAGGCCTTCGATGGACAGTTCTCATCCTTCTACAGGAGAGCCTGTCAAGGACGGGAGAGTCACCATGACTTCCCACTGCTGACCTCATTCCTCTGGCTGTCACCTCTTGCACCTCTGTGTTTCTGCTGAGAATGGGTTTCAACCCCTCTCTGTCCTATCCTTTCTTTTGTTTAATCGTAGATCATTTATTTCAGCTTTTAAAAACATTTTCCTACACATTTAGTAAATTATACAGATATTTGTAAAGTATACAGCCCATAATGGGTTAATATCCAAAATATATAAAGAACTCACACAATTTAACAACATGAAACCTAAACAACTCAATTAAAAAGTGGGCAGAAGATCTGAATAGACATTTTTCCAAAGAAGACACACAGATGGCCAGCAGGCACAGAAAAGATATTCATCATTGGCTATCAGGGAAATGCAAATCAAAACCACAATGAGATATCCCCTCATACCTGCTAGAATGGCTGTCATCAAAAAGACAAGAAATAATAGGTGTTGGAGAGGATGTGGAGAAAAGGAAAGCCTTGTGCACTGTTAGTGGGAATACAACCACCTGGTATGGCCACTTGGAAAGCAGGATGGAGAGTCCTGAAAACAAGTAAGATTAGAACTACCACATGCCCCAGCAATCCCACTTCAGTGTATTTATCTGAAGAATACAAAAACACTAATTCAAAAAGATATATGCACCCCTACGTTCACTGCAGCATTATTTATAAACAACCAAGATATGGAAACAACCTACATGCCCATCACTGGATAAATGGGAAAGAAGAGATTATACACCACACACATACACACATACACACATACACACACACACACAGTGGGATACTATTCAGCCATAAAAAAGAGGGATATATTGTCATTTGCAACAATATGGGTTGAACCTGAGGGTATTATACTAAGTAAATTAAGTCAGATCAAGAAAGACAAATATGAATGATTTCTCTTGTATGTGGGATATTTTTTTTAAATGAAGAAACAGAACAAAACAAAAAACAACTCATAGACACAGAGAACAGACTGGTGGTTCCCAAAGGGGAAGAGGCCTGTGGGAAGGGCAAAGTGTATGGTAACAGAAGGTAACTAGAATTACCGTGGTGATCACTGTGTAGTGTATGCAAATATAGAATTATGATGTTGTACACCTGAAATACATATCATGTTGTATACCAATTTTACCACAACAAAAAAGGAAATAATTTCACTATACATCCCTAGTGGTATATACTCTAACAATAAAAAGAACTGTAAAATAAATTCGAAATCTACCTAATAAAAGGGTAACATGCTAATACCTTCACCCACCAGCCAATCAGGAGTGAGTATGCAAATTAGCCCAACAAAGATGGAAGGTTAATTTGCATACACAGGCGCAGAGTGGCCAGGGTCAAGGCGGGAGGCAGGCATTCTGCCCCACCCCAGCTGCTCCGGGCCTCTGGGCAGCGTGGGAAGGCAGAAAGGCGGCTCCGGCCAGAGCAAAGGTGGTGCTGGCAGCCAGGGTAACGAAGGCCCAGTCTTGCATGAATCTTCATTCGTGCACCAGGCCACTAGTGTTTTTATAACATTTTACAGTGTTATTCTGAAATGATCATTAGTTGTATATAAATGTATATAGAAAGAGAAGACAAACAAGTAGTTACCAGTAAGAACTTATTTTCTCTATAAAGAAAAAAAGGGAGGGAAAGAAGGAGAAGCAGAGAGGAAAGGGGTGATAGAACTATGACCAATCCAACAGCAATAAACACCCATAATATGCAGGTTGTAGTCTCTAAAGAATACCATTTCCTATCAAGGAATACCAGCTCCTTGGAAAAACACCTACTTTCTGGCTTTGGACAAGAACTACACAAGGTGAGCCTAGAACATCTTGTCAGAACAGAAAAGAAGGGAGCTGTGGAAGAACCTAACCTGAAGAGCCTTCCACCAGCCAAAATGGAACTTGAGTATTAATAAGAAAAATGCATTAAATAAATATCAAATATGTGTACAAGTCCATGTGTTTATTATGATACTTTTTTAAAAAGTAAGTGATCAGCTTTGGCTGACATTAAGAAAACCAACTCATTGAAACTAGCAACAACAACAAAAAGAGGGAAATGGTTGTAAATTTGGCATCGGTCTGGCCTTCCCTATGCAAGTTGCCCATCAAGATAATCAAATAGCTAGTATTCCAGCAAATAAGTGAAGAAGAAACACTAGCATTAGAACATCCCGGATGTAGACAATAAGATTCACAGCTGCTAATGCCACAAGAAGAGAGACAACAGGTACTAAGAGCATCTTATGAAAAGAACCTGGGTTTCTTTAAGACATTATTATTTTAGCATACTTACTGAAATATTTATTGATATGATCGGATGCCTGTGTTTCCTTGACGATAATCCAGGAAAGGGAGTGGGAGACCATAAAGTAGACAGAGATACAGATAGAACAAAATTGGCCCTGAGTTAACAATTGTGGTTGGGAGGTGGGTAAATGGGGGTTCATTGCCCCTTCTCTCTACCTTTGTGTGTGTGTACAATTTTCCATATTAGAAATTTTAATTGATGAGTGTTTGAAGCTAAACTGCCTGAGTTTGCATCCCAGTTCAGCTACCTAATAGCTATTGATCTGGGGCAAATTATAGCATATGTGTGACCCCTCTGTAACTCAGCTTTCCAACTATGAAGTAGGAATGATACAGTCACTGCTTTGGTGGGCTGTTCTGAGGACTCGGTGAGGGGATATAAGTAATGTGCCTAGAATAATTCCTGATATACTGTGCATACTTAAACATTAGCTTTTATGACTTGTAAGGTCCACAAAATTGGATAAAGCCCAGCTTAGAGTTTCTGAGCATTCAAACTGTCAGATTAGCTCCTGAGAAACTGTATTCTTAGGGAGGAGTGTGGTATAAATCCACTCACCTCTTTTCTTCCACACACAGCAGCCAAATAGACTATAAAGACTGACAGATCTTTGGGTTTTCCATTTTGACACACCATCTGCGGCTCCCAAAGAAGTGGAGGGTCAGGTCCACGGCACATGGGTATCTCCACTCCCTAGGGCCTGCTCTTTCTCTCCCAGTGCCACCGCTAGGGCCCACCTGTAGTCCCTCGCTGAGACCTCTAGGGGTCCTGTAGGTCAGTGGACAACACAGTGGACTAGAGTCAACAGCCTGGATTCCTCTCTTGTCTCTGTCCCTGAAAAGCTATACCATCTTGAATAATGGCTTGGTCATTCCAGAGTGTGGGTAACAAGATGTTGTTGCGATTTTTAGAAATCTTGTCTTGAAATTTTGGAGACTATTAGAAAATTCTTTTGAGCAACTTTTGCTAATAAGACATCTTCAGGCTTTGAGGGTTAAAAAACATCATACACAGCTGAGATGACTTGAGTGAGGCAGAGACTAAAGCTCTCTTTTCCTTAAAACCAGATGTAACTATTGGTAAGGGAGACTGACTTTTAAAAACATTCTGAGAGGAAGGCAGTGACAGAACACTCAGATTCAACATAAATAGCTTCTTCAGAAAACATCTACCTTAGAAAATTTTCCTTGGGATATATTTGCTTTCCTTTAAACCAACTTTATTACTTTTAAATCCCATCTTAAGCAGAATCATAGCCATGTGATCTACAAAGTACTTGAGTGTACGGGTTCATCCTTTATGCAAATGTAGCCATATAGGTAAATGTACAAGTCAAAAATCAGAAAATTATTCACATTTTAATTAAACAACTTAAAGAAACTCAGTACAAGTAGGAGCTAATTCAGTGGTATTTCATCCTCTGTAAAATGTGCATATATATATATATATATATATATATATATAGAGAGAGAGAGAGAGAGAGAGAGAGAGAGAGAGCTTAGACAAACTAGCTCATAATAAATGCTATAGAGATATCCCACTTTTTCCTTTGAACAACAAAGATAAAATTTTTTAAAGCATATAGACAGATTTTCAGAGAGTTAAGGAAACAAAATCTATAATCACTGTCTAATCAATTGTTTTATTAAAAATTGTAAAAGTAATAATTGAATATGTTTAGAAAATGTAAATGGTTCATAAAGAAAAATTTTAAAAATCAAAGCTTAAAATAAATAAATGCCATATAAGTATTAGCTAATATTATCTTTATTCATATTTCACTCTTTCCAGTACTCAAAAATTAAATGTCTCTCATTCAGCTTCATTTTCATTTCATCCTGTTTATTGCAAATATTGATTCATATCACTGAGTACATACATATTTTCAAGGATTTGAAAGGCTCTTAAAGTTTGTTTTTTTTCTCTCTGTTTAGGCAGGCATTCTTATCTAGATAGATAAGCTTATAGGCAAATAAATTGGTTCTATATAAGGACTCCAGCACTTACATTAATCATGTGATAACTACATACTTTTGGTTTTCAGAAAATACCTATAAATATCTATCATTCAGCAAATATTTACTGTCTGTCAACTATACCCAAGTCGGCATGTTAGGAACCGTGGAGGTACAGGGAGGAAAAGCCACAGTTTCATCCTCAAGGGGCTGGGAGGAAGCAGAGGGGACCCTGTGGACCAGGATCATTCAAATCCTTTCAGGGAAGATGGACTTGAGCCAAGGCTTGAGGGATGAGTAAGATTCAGAAAAGGGAAAAGGAGGGAGAAGGGCACGGACAAAGGGACGGAGAGGTGTTGAGTGGACACTAGGATGACCCCGACTGAGGCAGAGAGCCTTTGTAAAGAAACAGTGGTAGAGAAAGTTAGCAAAGGTATCCTGACCCTTGAAGCTTGGCCTACAGATTTTCAACTATATCTACTAAGTGACACAGAGGAGGAGGGGTTTTAGAACAAAGCCTTGGCATGAGTAAAGTGGTATTTTAAGAAAATACTGGATGTGGAGTCCATCAAGCCTTCGAGGGTTGAGTTATTTGCAGATATGGGTATTTGTGACTCCTTTCTCTCCACAAACTCATAGTAAAACTAAGAGGTCCACAAGAGACAGATAAAACTAGGTTAGAGAGCCATGCTGGGAGCCCTCTGGAGGAAGCAGTAAATCCCCTGGGACCCAGCACAACCTGGGAAGCGGAGGGGGCACTCCAGGCCACTCTGTGGTAAATGAAACATTCCTCCCTCAAGTACTAAAAGGGAGGCAAGTCCAGGGCAGGTCTGCCCAGCAGTGACCTGGCTCTCCTAGTGCAGTTCTTCTCACTGCTCCCTCCCAAGTCATCTATAGGGTTTCACATGCAGAGCTTGAACAGTGCAGTGATCTACTCCTTCCATAATTTGATAAGTTCCCAAAATGTGTTTCTTTTTGTAAAAAAATATATTTTTACTGATTTTAGAGAGAGGAAGGGAGAGGGATAGAGAGATAGAAACATGGATTGGCTGCCTCCCATACACCTCCTACCGGGGATCAAGCCCACAACCCCAGCATGTGCCCCGACCAGGAATTGAACCCTGACCTCCGGGTTCACGGGCCAATGCTCAACCACTGAGCCACACCGGCCTGGCATAACAAGGTGACTTAAAGCCCCGTGTCCTTTCTAAAGATCTCGCACAGATCCTTAGAGCTGCCTGCTCTACCTCCAAGCCCCCAGCCTTCCCTGCCTCTGCCTCCCTGACCTCCAACTGACCCAGTTCTGCAATAATCAACAGCCAGTGAATGCCACACAGAAACCCCGTCATAATCTGGGGTGGCGGGGGTGGGGGGTGTAGAGGAGGGTTCCCACAGCATTTCCATTTCAAATGTTAATGCTGAACTCTTGCCAGGAATTCACCACTTGGTTCCCCTCTCCCTCCTCCCAGGGCTCTAGGAGAAGTAATGGGAAAAAAAAAAACAACAAAGCCTACTTTCCCCCTGGCTACAGAAACAGTGTGCACTATCTCAGCCAGGTAGTCCGCATGCAGTACTGTGGCTCTCTCTAACAACGCAGACCTGCCCACAGAGCTCCCTCTCAGGCCTGTGTCCTCATCTCCCAGTGACCTGGGGGGAAACACCGAACTCCAATAGATGGCAAGTATGAGGGGCCACAGCCAGCACAGAGGAGGGTCCCTGCCAACACTTGGAAATAGAAGATTTCAGATAAAGGTGACCGCTGGAGGGGAGCCTCTGGTGCTTTGCAGGAGCGTGACGCCTGCTGGGTCTGAACTGCCCAAGAGGAAGGGCCGAGGATGGGCAGCAGTCAGGCACTGAGCGCAGTGGCTACAGGGACGAACTCCACGTGCAAGAGAATCCCCCTATCGGCTAATCACTCAACCACTGGAGCCTTCAGAGGACGAGTTATTTGCAGATATGGGCATTTGTGATTCCCTTCTCTCCATGTTTAAGAACTTTGTTGTCCAGTTGCCTATGTTTACAAGACCTTTGGGTGGCCATATAAGTAAATTTACAAGTCAAAAAGTATAATTCCTCAGGTTGATATCACTATTGTCCTTATTTTATAGATGAGAAAACTTAGACATAGAAGCTAAATACCTTTCCACAGGCCAGTCATTATGCATTTAATAGAAATATAGGGATCAAAGCCCAGGCAGACTGATGCTAGAACCATGCCATTGACACCCACACCAAGCCGCTCAGCCAGGAGTGTGTGGCTCCCAACCAGCCCCTCACTGATGGGCATTCTCTTTAATTCCATTTTTTTTTTTTTTTTTTTTTTTTTTTGGCCACTAAGAGGATGCTGCTATAAATCCATGGACACACATCCTGATCTATGGGTGTTTTTATTTCTTTCATTCAACAAATACTTTTATGAGGGCCTACTCTGTGCCAGATGCTGAATTTATAATTGTGAGAGAGACAGATGCAGCCTTTGTTTTCATTCTGATGGGAGAAGAGAATGAATGAATGAATGAACAACAAGAAAAATAGGAGATAATGTCGTTCAGTCATATACAGAGAATTAAAATAGGGTAATGTGATTGAGAGCCACTTGGTGAGAACTATAGATATTTTTATCTGATACAGATCCCCAGTTGTAGAGTTGGTGGGTTGAATGATACAGTTTTTTCTAACTTTAATAATTACTGCTACTTTGCTTCCTAAAAGGCCTGTTTCCTTTTCTACCAACAATAGAAATACAAATCTCATTTCCACCAACAATATAAATAACAGATATTTAGAAATAAGCTTTTTTCCAACAAACAATAGAAATACAGATCCCCCCCACACACACATTTCCACCCACAATAGAAATACAGATTTAAAAGATTAACTTTTGTCTTCCTTTGACTCACTAAGAGAACTTTAAACGAGTTTTCTTTGTCTAACTATGCTGACCTACTTAAAATTCAACATCTATTAATGTTGATCGGCTAGAAAGTAAGCATCAAAACTTACTTTATATCACTCTGTATACGTTAGAAAACCGTGTCTATATATATGTGTGGCTATGCCTATGAAATGAAGAACATGGATCTCACGGAACTCTCTCAGGGAAAACTCATGCCCTGTCTCTGAGGTTAGGAGGGGGAACTGTCTCATCTCATGTTCTTAATATAAAGAGTAAGAGTTGGCATTTTCCTTTTTTTCTCTTTTTTTCTTTTAAGAGTTGGCGTTTTTTTTGTTTTTTTTAAATATATTTTATTGATTTTTTACAGAGAGGAAGGGAGAGGGATAGAGAGCTAGAAACATCGATGAGAGAGAAACATCGATCAGCTGCCTCCTGCACACCTCCTACTGGGGATGTGCCCGCAACCAAGGTACATGCCCTTGACCGGAATCGAACCCGGGACCCTTCAGTCCGCAAGCCGACGCTCTATCCACTGAGCCAAACCGGTTTCGGCGAGAGAGTTGGCGTTTTTAAATGATAGCTGAACACAGTTAAGAATAGCAAGGAAGCAAGTCTAATAATAGGTTGAAAAGAGTCTCCTATGAAGCAAAATGCTGATAAACATTAAAAAGGGAGCCTTGAGGCCTGGGGTATTTTCAGGAGCAGCAATCAAAAGAATACCACAGTGCGCACCCTCCACAGCCTATGGAGCTAGCCTTCCCCCCACATCCCCTTTCCTTACTGATAGGCTGGCCTGGTTATCACAAGTTCTCCGGATGGTCATTGTTTAGAGGATTCATAAATATGCAACAGGAGAAAATGGAGCTACATAACTTCCAACTGCCCTGAGCTACAGAAAGGAGAGAGCCTGTCTTCCTGGCTCTCACAGGTTCCGGGACCCCTTCGGCCATTCCAAGGAAAGTGGGGGGCCTGAGACACCCCCTCTCTGCCAAATCACCCCGAGAAATGGCAGCCTCCATGCCTCCATCCAACCTCTCACTTGAAAGGCTGCACACTTTCTGTGCACAGGAAAGCAGGGCTTTATTTGAACCGTGTTTCACAAGCAGAAGCAATGGAAAGAATTCCATGCCTCATCTTTTTTTTTTTTCCTCCCTTGAAATTTGATCATATTCCTAACTTTAGTCATACTGCCTGGTTTCCTTTCCTTAATGGAGTGAAATTTATGTCTGTGATTAGAGAATTGGCTTGGGAAAACCATTTGAGTTTTAAAAGTTATATGTTTTAACAATAATAGATACGGGAACCCTGGAAGAAACCCAGTGTGTTTTGGATGCTAATTCAGACATCATAATGACTTGCTATTTCCAGCCACAGTTAGTAGGCAATGGTGGTATGAGACATATTGGAGAGCGAAAAGAATCGAGTCAAAAGTTTTCATAAGGATAGTGTAGTGACAAATTTAAAAGTGTAGCCTGGATGTGTAGCTTTTTGGCTAAGATGTCTGGGATTATTTTGAAAATAAAGAATAAGGTGACATGCATTAAAGAGTAGCTTTTCTGGAACTGTATGTACTACAAGCATGACCCTTGAACTCTAGCATTCATAGACACATGAAAAAAAAAATACTCAGGTGTTCCTTGATTTATACAACAGATGTTCCTTCATTCAACCATATTTTTCTATATATTTGGAGGAACTCGCTACCAATGAGATGATGTAGTCAGCGCTTGAGGGGAAGCTGGGCAAGACTGCCCAAATCTGAATGTAAATCCCTCTCCCTTCCCGCTGGGGGACTCAGAGCAAGTTATTTAAAATTTCTGAGCATCGCCTTCAAAGTAGGGTGCTATCAGTTACTCACTTCAGAAGGTGTTAGTGAGATTTAAATGAGAAAATGTAAGTAAAACAGAGGAGACATTCGTTACATTTTAGTTCCTTCCTCCTTCCCACCCAGCTGTTATGTTGGCTTTGGGATCACTGAATGGGAGAAAAAGTCCAGACAAAAAAAAAAAAGAAGTGGGTGTGGGTGGAAAGAGCTGTTGGGAGTGGTCTGTAATATTTGGCAGAGCAGCCTCAATGAGAGGACCTAGGAACACCTCCCACAGGTGACGCATGGCCTGAAGCCAGTCTCTCTTGCTGTGAAGGATGCTTCTGCAATATGAATAATTGGCTCCCAATGGCTTTAATTTTTCAACTTCTCTAATCATAGAATACCCATTCATTTATGTAGCTGCTCACACCTTAGTAAATATATTGTTTACATCATTCATTTTATACTGTTCATTTAAAATGCTCTAGGCCTGCGAGAGTGCTTAACCCAAGAGTTAATAAATAGCTATTAATCCTTACAGCATGGTAGCCTAAAAAATATTTCCACAATATCCTAAGCATAGCATAAAAGCAAAACCGAATCTGTGATTCCAACCAGTTATTTCACATACAGATTCTCAAATCCTCACATAGCACTTCAGCCTATAACATCCTCCATCGTGTGTAGATTTCACAAGGCTAAGTGACTCTGTAGGTTTCTTAATAAGTTGATGGGGTACAAAATACAAGGTTAAAAAACTGTTTAAAAATAACTTCTGGCCCTGGCTATTGTGGCTCAGTGGTAGAGCACTGGCCCTCGCATGAAGGGTTACAATTCCAGGCCCAGGGCATGTACCTGGGTGGCAGGTTCAATCCCCACTCGGACTGGATCACGTAGCAAAGAACTTTCATTTTCTTAGACCTTCACTTGTCACTTTCCTCAACCCTCAGTTGCCTGTGTAAAGATCACTGTCTGCACCCGTCAGCGGTGTGAAGAACAACCGAATCGCATAGAGGTCGAATCACACAGAGGTCGTTGGGGCTTGCTCCCACACACAAGATGAAAAGTGTATGTATCATGGACCTTCAGGATGCCTTGTGAGTAGGTGAGCCTGCCAATGCCGTCTCCATAAACTCCGGAGGCCAAACATTATCGACATGGGAGGCGTGCGGCTCATCACACCCCCATCCCCAGCACATACAGGAACTGAAAGCAAGGAACACATGCTTTAAGTCAATTGGAAAGCCAGGGTCTTCTGCAGGCACATCTTCTTTTGAACAGAGACGTGTAATCGCCAGAGAAGTGGTGGGAAATCCATGCCCTGCCTCGAGAGAGCTGTTTGATGATGACACAGCTGTCCTTATTTCATTCAAGAATCTAACCTACTCCCTCTCCTTGCGCCGTGGTGTGAGGAGTCACTGGGCAAGGAGAGGATGTGAGTTCATCTCCGCCTTCCTCTCCATTTCCCTGACACTGACCGTGGAGTTAGCTGGGTGCCTGGTTTCCTAGACAACAAGTCACAAGCTGTTTTTTTCATTGTAACTGAAGACGGCTGAAATATTGTTCTATTCCACATTGCAAAAACAAATAATTCATTCATGTGAGTTAAAAAAGTATCGTCAGTTCATTAAAGAGAGAGGAAATCACACCAATGCATTATTTGTGTAATACAAGTCCATACAATCAGACTGTCCCCATCTTGTTTTTAAATGTTTAACTAGTTCTTTTGGCACCATACAGATGCAGAGTTAGATGGTTTCAAATAGCACCAAATCCTCTAATAAAAATATTTAAATAAGATTTCATACCAACGCAGCTTTATACTAGCATTTCTGAAACGAGCACAGAAAATACCTGTTACGGTAAATTCTCTGCTCCCACTCTCACCAACATCCACTCCACCACCACCAGCTCCACATGGCTTCATTGCAGTGGGATCATGCCACAATGTTAACTTGCTATAATCCAAGTTTCCAGGCTAGCGGAAAAGCAGCTCAGATAGTTGCTTTTTCTGAGGCAAATTAGCAAATGAAAAGAAGCCTGCTGTGGGAGAACTGAGGAAGTAGGGCAGACTTGGGGGGCGGGGGGAGTGTGGAGGGGGTGGGGAGAGTAACTCCCAGGGCTATTTCCAGACCCCTTCACAGTCCCTGTGCGTATGCCTGGTGGGTTTGTCTGGCTTTCATTTTGTGGATGAAGGGGTGTTAGAGGCAGGGGCGGCTCTGAAGGTGACTGCCCTTGATGCCGGCGCAAAAGAGCCTTGGAGAGTCCAGCTCAGCTCCCTCTGCTCCTCCGTCCACTGTGCCTCAGGCCTCCCCAGCTCCCCTGGGTCTTTTCCAAGTCCAGCGGCTATGGGGACCAGAGCAAACACTCTGAAACACAAGTCCTGCCCAACTGGCGCAGCTCAGTGCTTGAGTTTCGACCTATGAACCGGAGTTCTCAGTTCGATTTGGTGCCTGGTCACGGCACATGCTGGGGTTGCAGGCTCGATCACCAGTGGGAGGCGTGCTGGAGGCAGTCGATCAATGATTCTCTCTCATCACTGATGTTTCTATTTCTCTCTCCCTCTTCCTTCCTCTCTGAAAGAAAGAAAAATAAAAAATATATATATATTAAAAAACACACAAGTCCTTGTGGAAAAGAAGCTGTGATCAACAGAGCAGCCTTCCTATGAGCCCCTACCTGACATAGTGATTACACAGTCCTATCAAATACTTTCTGGAAATGCGATTCCCCGCTACCCACCCCGTGATTTAATAAGGATTCATCCCAAATCAGGTCCTCAGGGGGGAGACACAAAGATGAAATGACAGGGAGACGGACCCTGTCCTCGGAAGGGGATGGCTGAGGCAGTGTAAAATCGAACTTTTCTGTAGGGTTTCCCCTTTAATCAAGTCCACATGTCTAACGCCAGGGAACTTAAATGTGGTGAGGAGGGGAGGATTATAAAAATGTTCACTTTCATCCTACAGATATGAGAAAACAAGAACACGTTGCCATTACTCGACAACTTTATAGCTGCAAACAAGGCCAGTAAATCAACCAAGGGTCTGGCTGGCGGGCGGGCACCTCGCGCCTCTCGGGGAGGGCGCTGCCCACCAGCCCTGGGCCGGGGGTTGCCAGGCCAGGGAGGCAGGGGGCGGGAGAGGTCCCCTCTGCTCCCAGAACCAACACAAGTGCTCAGCCCCATCCCTCCGCGGCCTTCCTTCTCTCCTTAAGGAATGACAGAAATCAGGAAATATTACTGGGGCTTGCAGGCTTCTGTCCTGGCCTATCAAACCCACAGAGAGGCCCAGCAAATTACTGGAAACTGCACTTTGAACTTAGCCCCTGGCACAGAGCCCAGTCAAACAGAGATGTAAAAGTTCCTTTCCTCCGAGGGGCCCGCACCGGGGTGTCCCTATAGACACTCCAGAGCTGATTGCAACAGGTTGGAATGAGGCCCTGAGCCAGGAAAACAAGCCCTGACCAGTATGATTTCCTACTGCCTGTGTTGTTTCTTAAAAAGGTTTTTTTTGGCTTGTTCTCCCTCGTTTTGTTGGACTAGGTTTCAGGCTCGGGTCCCATCTAGGAAAAGACTGGCACTATTTTCCCAAAATGCTTAGTCCTTGCTTAGAAACCCCGCACGATCACCCCACTGGTAAGTGCAGTAAAGTTGGGGGCCGCAGGAGGCAAGGGGCCGGTCAGGCCGGTTGCTAAGCAAATTCTCTGAACTCCCAGGGAATCCAGAAGTAATTAGCTTGTAAACCCAGCAGATCTCTCTACCTCCGACAAGGGAGGTGATATTTCTCTGCCCTCTCAACTTCACCACACGGGATCAAAATGAGCCACCAACACGGGCTGTCCTGGTAAGAACAGTGTCTGCGGAGCCCAGGCTGTTTCTCTTTCTTAAGAGGAAACCATCAAAACATTGGCCTCTTTCTAGTTATGTTCTGTTTCTCTCTAAGAAAACTCAATTTGCACAAGCAAATAAACTGACTCATTGTAAAACTAAGAGGTCAGCCGGAGACAGATAAAACGAGAGGTGAGGCAGCTGGGGAACAGGCCTGCCTCCCAGCCATGCTGGGAGCCCCCTGGAGGAAGCAGTAAATCCCCTGGGACCCAGCACAACCTGGGAAGTGGAGGGGGCACTCCAGGCCACTCTGTGGTAAATGAAACATTCCTCCCTCAAGTACTAAAAGGGAGGCGAGTCCAGGGCAGGTCTGCCCAGCAGTGACCTGGCTCTCCTAGTGCAGTTCTTCTCACTGCTCCCTCCTGGGGGTTTCCTATGACATCTGTAGGGTTTCACATGCAGAGCTTGAACAGTGCAGTGACCTACTCCTCCCACAATATGTTTCTTTTTTTGATTTTTACTGATTTTAGAGAGAGGAAGGGAGAGGGATAGAGAGATAGAAACATGGATTGGCTGCCTCCCATACACCTCCTACCGGGGATCAAGCCCACAACCCCAGCATGTGCCCCGACCAGGAATTGAACCGTGATCTCCAGGTTCACGGGCCAATGCTCAACCACTGAGCCACACCGGCCTGGCATAACAAGGTGACTCTTAAAGCCTCGTGTCCTTTCTAAAGATCTCGCACAGATCCTTAGAGCTTCCTGCTCTACCTCCAAGCCCCCAGCCTTCCCTGCCTCTGCCTCCCTGACCTCCAACTGACCCAGTTCTGCAATAATCAACAGCCAGTGAATGCCACACAGAAACCCCGTCATAATCTGGGGGGGGCGAGGGCGGGGGTGGGGGGTGTAGAGGAGGGTTCCCACAGCATTTCCATTTCAAATGTTAATGCTGAACTCTTGCCAGGAATTCACCACTTGGTTCCCCTCTCCCTCCTCCCAGGGCTCTAGTAGAAGTAATGGGATAAAGAACAGCAAAGCCCACTTTCCCCCTGGCTACAAAAACAGTGCGCACTATCTCAGCCAGGTAGTCCGTATGCAGTACTGTGGCTCTCTCTAACAACGCAGACCTGCCCACAGAGCTCCCTCTCAGGCCTGTGTCCTCATCTCCCAGTGACCTGGGGGGAAACACCGAACTCCAATAGATGGCCCAGAGGAGTGTCCCGTGAATACTTGGAAATAGAAGATTTCAAATAAAGGTGACCGCCTCTGGCACTTTGCAGGAGAGTGACGCCTGCGGGGTCTGAACTGCCTGAGAGGAAGGGCGGAGGATGAACAGCAGTCAGGCCCTGAGCATGGTGGCTGCGCTATGAGATGAACTTGGCATGCAAGAGAATCCCTCCCTCCCAGCCTCCCCCTCCAGGACCCAGGACCCCTGCCAGAGTGCTGGAGCAGCAGGCAGACCGCTGGGCGTCCCCCACCCCATCCCAGTGGTTCTGATCAGCAGGTGGGGTGAGGCCTCATGTGATTCTGACACTGGATATCCACCAACTACACTGTGACAAACACCAAGGTAGAGGGAGAGGAAGAAGGCGACTTGGGAAAGTTGAAGCTGAGAGGCAGGGAAGGTGGCCAGAGGAACCTAGAGAATGGAAGCAGCAAGATGCTATAGCAGCAACAGAATCAAAAGACAGACAAGGTCACCAAGGGCCCACGGAGGGCAGAGCACAGAGAGCTCTGGTCAATAGAGGGTGGACGTGGAAGATTTTTGTGGTTTATTCTGTTAAAATGCTCAAATTCTATTAAAAAAACACAATAAACAAGCACATATTTTAAAATTTGTGTCATGCCAATATGCTGTTCCAGTGAAAGTATTCTAAGACTCGGGTTAACCCAAGCTTCTCTCAGAAAAGCAACTTCATTCCAGAAACCTAGGTGGTCAGCTGCTTGGGGCCAGACAACTAAGTCATCACCATCTACACAGAATACAACCTCTCTATGTACACGCATTACAACAGGCTATTCCCTTGTAATCACCCACTTCTTCAATTTCTTAGTGACTCTACTGACCCGAAGCAGAAACATTAGGCTCTACGCCACAGACACAGAAAGTTGCAAGAGCTGAGGTTCCTCAGAAATTCAAGAAGCCAAAGAACCTCAGTTGAATCCATCACACAGAAGACCATAGCCACGAGGGTGATGACCAGCTGCGAGTGAGGGGAAAAGGCAGCCTGTTTCCCAGCCAAAGTCCCAGTGCCCAAATCCTCCTCCACCCCCACCCTGGTCATTCAACGTAAGCACCCCTTTGATGCCAATAGAAAAAAAAAAAGTTTTAATGGCCTCATCAGGAAGGCAGTATTAAGATCTACAGAATAGAAAGCAAAGGGATGAAAGGTAGAAGAGAAGTGATGTCTAGCATTTCCAACATGTGACTAATAAGATTTCTAGAAAGAGAGAACAGAGAATATATCATGGGGAAGAAACTGCCAAAGGCATACTGAGAAAAGGCCCCCTACCTAAAGGACACAGGTGCAGGCTCATTAAGTGAGCGGCTCAGTGAATAATAAAAGATTTATAGCAAAGCCAATGTCAAACTGAGAAGATCCTAAAAGCTTCCGGGTAGAGTGAACAGCATCACCAACAATGGACGGGTGCTCAGAACTGCTACCATGCACCTCAGCAGCAATAGCTTCAGCCAGAGACAGTGAAAGAATGCATTCAACATCCTGAAGTCCAGGTTTCTGCTCCAGGCATACTAGTAACTGACTCTACACCACACACAGGCTGAGTGGGGGCTGCTGTCTCTGCTCTCACTGAGCATGTCTTTTTAAGGCCCTCACTTGGCAGTTATCTGACCCAGGTTGTCTCTTTGAAGGAGTGGCTTTTACCCAGGCAAGATGTGCTAAGAGCATTCCCAGAATGCTCCGCGTTCAGTGGATTTCAGTTCTGCTCCCTGAGCTCAGGACCCCTTGCCTTAATTCTTGATGCCTTGACTACCTTGACTATTAAACTTGCTGTCTGTGCCCGGTCCTCACCCAGGGGGGCCCTCCCCTCCACACTGTCATTGTGAGTTGTTCTCTTGGACGAGGGACACTGCAGACGGCTCTATGTACATCCCTCCTGCATATAGGGGCAGCCCCCACTTAGCCTATGCCCCGCTAACAGTGGGTTCGAGACAGGGAAGGTAAATTGGGGCCACGTGGAGGCTCAGAGTGAAAGGGAATCAGGGAGTCTGTGACTAAGAAATGTCTCTGGACTAGAACTGAAGAATTTGTGCTCGGCCCATATTTGAGCTAACCACAGTGGAAGATCACAGGGGGGCTCTGGGCAGAAACCCCCTTAAGAAACGTGCATTTGCTTGGAATATCAAAATACCTGGAATATCTTCCTTGTCATAGTTCTCGGGATCCTTCAGCCCAGTGGTGGGAGAGAACCTCTATGGAGCTTGGGTTCGGCAGGGAAAAGGTAACCCCAGTATCCTCCTCCATCATCTTCTACAGAATCTCCCTATGTAACAACTTAGGAAGCCCAATAAAGCATCTGAGATGCTAGGACATCCTAGATAATAAGAATTTAAAAACTAGGGGAACCTAATATTTACTTGAAAATGCCCTCAAGCTCCAGTCCTGGTGTACCACCAGTACCACACACTCAACAGGTCCAAATTCTAATTCATGACCCCCTTTCCTAAAACTCGTTCTCTTCCAGCTTCCTTATTTTAGCCACTGGCATCTCCAGCTTCCTTTCCACATGGTTCCAAAACTGGGTGTGATCTTTGCATCCTTCCACTCCCTCATGCCCAGCTGACAAAATCCTGTCAACGGAGACCATCCTGCTGGCCCTCCTCCCCAACCCGCCTTCCTAGGGTTACTCCAGCACAGGCCTCCTTCCCTTCTCCGAGTCCAAGGTATCCCATCTACTGCCCCCAGACAGAGGAATCCAGGGCAGAGTTGCGCTCATTCTCCGTAGCAGAGGCCACTAGCTCCCTCCCAATACCCATTTTCCCTTCTCTCTTAGTAACAGAACCCTGCCTTTTAGCAAGTCCCAGAAAACAGGTGCACACTGCCCAGCCTCCCCTGACACTAGGTGTGGCAGTGAGACTTTGTTGTGGCCAATGAGAAGTGGGAAAATGGGTTGTCTGGGACTGCTGGGAAGGCTGATGAAAGTGGGCCGACTCAACTGGGTTGCCCACCCCTTTGCATTTTCCACATTCACTCTTCCTCCTCCTGGCCTGCAATGCACGCATGATGGGTGGAGTCCGGCAGCCAGCCTAGACCATGAGGCAACTGTGGAGGTGAAAGCCTGCTTGACTAGAATAGAAAAGCAGAAAACTAGGAGGGGCCTGGACCTTGACAATGCATGGAGCTCACATGCCTGCCTTGAATTGCCCATCCCCAGAGACTTTTATAAGGAAGTAACTTTTCTGTTCTTAAGCCACTCTTACAGGTCTCTTACAGCTGTGTGAAAATCATAACTGACAAAACTTTGCTTTCAAAATCATTGGTGGCTCCTGAATTCCAATGAAACAATGTCGACTCCTTGGCCCAGCACCCATGGTGATCCCAAGTGCAGAATGAAACCTTATTCCCAGCCTTGTCTTCCACTCCTTTCCCTCACGCAATCCATCACTCAGCCAATCTAAACAGCTGCAATTCCAGAAGCATGATCACCACCAAACGCCTTCAGGAGAATTGTCAGCCTCAGAGCCTCTGGAGCAGTGGGTGTATAATAGTTATCACCCCCCTCTCCGTTTCTTAAATATCTGACACACAATTCCCATGTACATGAGATAGAGGCAGAGCTGCTCTGATTTGAAAACCACTGGCCTGGTCCAATTTTTATTTTATTTTTCTTAAAGGTGAAGAAACTGAGGCCCATATGGGTGGGAATTAGCATGCTCAATTGGCCCAACGCTGGCTAGGACAGGTAGAACCTAGATTTCCCAACTCCTACTCTGTTCTTTCCATTATTTTTACCACTAAGTGATGCACACAGAGGTGCTCAATAAAAACAAAACAAAGTGTGGCAAGTTTCCAGATCCCCATATTTTTGCTGAACAGAATTGGAATTATACTGAACAAGGATCACCAGGCCTTCTCAATCCCAGTCAGCTGGGGATACAACATAAAGAACAGTGGGCCCAGTGGGCTCGCTTAATTCCTACCAGTCTGGAATTTTCCAAACACCAGAATGTTTCCCATTCAGACCCATGCCCAAGGGAGAGGCTGTGATTAGCCCAGCAGCCAGAAATGTGGGATTATCTACCAGGTCAAAGGATGTGTCTCCCACGGTGCTCATAAAATCCTATTGGCTGGTGTTTCACAATATTAAAAAAGTTCAAGATGTTGGCTTCGCTGGGAAGGCGCATTCTGTTTGGTCCTTTAGTCATCATAAGTGGCAAATTGAGTTGGAGATGCTGTGCTGTCAGAGCTGCCTTTGGGGTGCTGGGAAACCCTGGCTGTGCTTGACTGTCCTCCGGAAGATCACAGCTTCGTGCAAAACTGAGAGGAAATGGGTCACTGAACGTTTGAGGAAGGGACTAAAGAGACCGACAAGTCTCACTCATTGTCCATTTAACTGTTTGGAATCAGGCCTCTTCTCTCTACTTGGACAGCAAGATCACAGAGGACAAGATGATGTACAAGGTTAACGTTGCCTATGGGGAAATTAACTGGGCTGAGTGTTGAATTAGTTAAGACATAGGAAGGGGAAGAAACAGAACTTGTGTGGGATCCCAAAGGAAGGGGGGCTAAAATGTCATAACGACAGGGAATTCTCCTGCCCTCCATGGAGAGGGCAAGCAGAGTCCAGGAACCAGAGTGGGGAGGCTGAGGCCAAAGGTGTGATGGGAATGCAGCTGGTTCCTGTGGAGTCCGTCGGATCTGTGCACGGCCTGACTGCTGCACAGTGTGACCCGGGGCAAAGGATCTCACTTCATTGTCCATAAAACGGAGATGATGATAATATATTACCTGCTTGATGGGGTGTCATGTGGAATAAAGGAGGGTGACGCACAAAGCCTAGCACATGGGAAGCACTCAATACACGTTATTGTCATGTTTTATACTCATATCTTCCATCCTCCCAGCTAAACCATAAATAGCCTTAAAGCGAGACCACGCCCTCCCTTTTCCACACAGGATCCCTGGCAGAGGCTCTCAGAACCGGTTAGTTGATTGACAGGCGCTGGAAGAGGAGGCCCAGCTCATGAGATTACATATGAGAGCATGTTCCTTCCAGTGCTCAGAGGAAATCTCCCCAAGCCCTCTATTTGGGGAGGAGACAGCAGATCCCGTACCCTTTAAAAATATCAGTGTGTCCCCTACATTCTCCCATTCTACAGATCAAAGGCAAGGAAGGGTGGGCAGAGCCAGGGGTATGACCCGGGACCAGGACCGAGGCCTGCAGCTCCACTTCACCAGGAGCTGGGCCCTCCGGGAGCTCCAGTTCAGACTTGCGCGGCAGCCCCATAAAACCCGCTCAGCCTGCCTTTTCCTCCCCAAAGCTCCAGCCTTTGTCCTGCAGCTCAGCTCATGCCAGAGAAGCCTAGGGCCAGCCGTGCCTTCTAATTTCTAATGATCAAAGTGGAAGCTGTCTGATGCCGAAGCAGGCTCCCTTTTAGCAAACGTGTTTTTAAATTCAGATTCGCACAGTCCTCTTGGCTCACCTGTCCCCTATTTTCTGACAAGGTGTGCATTTCCCGGGCGGGCAGGGACAGTCACGTGGCCACGCAGCAGCAGCCACCGCCCCTGCTGACTGGGGAGTCAGGTTACCTGGAATGTCGGGCCCCTTCTCCCAGGCTGGGTGGAGGCCGGAAGGACTGGGTGCGGGGAGTGGGGGACGGTGGGGAGACTGGGTGGGGAAACCAGAAACCTGGGAGGAGGGAAACAGGTTTCCTTTTTTAGGGCACCCGTGCTGCCTGCGCACGTGGTTGGGAAAGAAATATGCCAGTTACTTTTGTTTGTCTTGAAACAAAGAGCGAGGGGAAGGGGGGGTTACTTTTTTTTTTTTTTTGGCCTGAAAATATATGTGAAATGCATACCTGAAGTTGTACTGGGTGGGGACCGAGTTGCTGGCAACCATGCAGTAATGGGGCAGATCAGAAGAGTCATTGTATGGCTACTGAGGATGCCGGTATAAAGGGCGCATTATGGCCCGCACACCTGGCTCCTGCAGACTAGGCACTGAGAAATGGTTTTTAAAGAGCCATCGAGTGAGCAATAGGATGAAGTCGTCCGTTGGGTCAGAACAAGGTCGTGCACAATATACAATTCCAGGTATTGTGCGTGTTCACAGAACCCCACGTATACACAAGTGTGCCTGCCAACCACATATGTCTTCTGAATAGCCATCCCCATGATTTTTCCTTAACACAAAGAAGAAACAGTTTCAGTCTGGTCTACAGTATTGGGGGAAACCAGACTCACCGCAGGTTCCTCCACAGCTTTCTTTACAGCCTGATACCTGGAAGAAGGGCATGCGAGGGCTCACCCCGGGGGAGGCAGACACCTCTAGAGGGAACATGGGGTAGCTTCAAGATGAAAACTTAAACTGGAAAAGGAAGAAAAATTAGATATTCTTTTTTGCCGTCCCCTAATACCTTGAGGAGTTCAAAGGTTTTCTCAGCCTGCGGCACTTGGCAATTATAATTACACAGTAAAATACCTAAGGTTAATGAATAACCTCTAAAGGAAGTTACTTCACATAATGACAGCAATTTCTCTGAACTAAATGCTAATAATAAGGCCTGTAATACTATGGGAAGGAAATGGTGGCAATTGGCAAATGGGACTCTGTTGCTTGGTAACAAGAGCTGAGGTCTGAGCAACCTCCTCACCTCCCCGGAAAGGGGTGGGCCGGAGGGCTGCAGGGCGGCCTGCCCGCTGTGAAAGGCGCTGTCCCCACTCAAAGTGGACTCCGATGTGGGAGCCCAGTTGGCAGAGAGGAGCCTGAGCGGGACTCACCCGCTGCACATTGCTCAGCAGCACGGTGAAGAAGTGGGGTGTGATCTGTAAAGACTGAGCACAGCCTCCTTCACATTACCTGGTCCGAATCACTGCTGCACCGATGAAACATTGCAGCAAATCCAGCCAAGATCTTGCTAAAGCTCCCCCCCCCTCCCCGCCTCTCCAGTTGGTTTGTTCCAGCAGAGACATACACTTTGATCCTCAGCGTTGTTTTTTCTCTTTCGGAGCCACTGTGGCATTGAAGAGATGAATTAGAAAAGGAATGCAATTAAGACAACCTAAGAGTGCACCTTCCTTGCAGAGGAAAAGCTTCCGAACTTGAACTGCAGGCGAGTGTTTAGTTGGGTGATTATTGGCTGTGTGAACTGAGAGATCTAGAGACAACTTCTTCCCGCCAGTCCTTAATCAACAGGAGACAGCCCACAACAAGGGCATTCTTACCTTGCACCCTCACAGGCGCATCTTCTGTTAGAGGCTGAGATAAGGCCACAAATCATAAACCCCTGTTTGTTTTATGGCAGTGGTTCTCAACTCTGCCAGGGTAGCTCTCAACACCTGGACAGCTCTTTACAAGGCAGATTGCTGGGGCCCTATTCCTGCACGTTGATACAGTGTCTCTAAGATAGGTACCTGGGAATCTGTACTAACCTCTCCATGGAGTGATCATCAGCCAAGCGTGGAAACCACTGTTCTACGCTATATTATGAATAGTGGTTAGACAAAAGATAAAAAGAGAGCGAATACTTTTTGGGGGTTAAACAAAAGATAAAAAGTGAGAGTGAATACTTTTGGCACTCAGAATTTAATATCGTTCGATTATTTCCTTAAGAGAAACTGATTGACACATTTTAAGAAAGAAAACTAAATATACTCATTTAAGTGCATTATTTTATCATATTTTATTTTTTAATATTGAAAAAGATTTAAAACTGAATGTCATACCAAAAACAATTGATTTTCTGACCATACCATCGTTTAATTTGAGGCAACTTGCTATAACTTTAGCATCTTCCTAGGTTGGCAAATAGAATCATTTGCCCTGGCCAGTGTTTCTCAGTGGTCAGAACGTGGGCCCGTGCACCAAAGGGTCATGGGTTCAGTTCCAGTCAAGGGCACGTACCTGGGTTGCAGGTTCAATCCCTGGCCCTGGTCAGAGTGTGTGCAGGAGGCAACCAATCAATGTGTCTTTCTCATATCAATGTTTCCCTCTTTCTCTCCCTTCCACTCTCTCTAAAAATCAATGGAAAAATATACTCAGGTGAGGATTAACAACAATAAACAAAACATACAAAAAAGACTCACCCTATGCAAACCACAAAATGGGTCGTTTGTCCCCCACTCTTGGTTATTTTTCACACAGTTCCTTATCAAGAGTGGACCAATGCTTCCTAGAAGCCCTCACTGGACTTCTTTTCCCAGTTTTCCTTCTCTTTGACTCTCTAATTTCTTTAAAAATAATAATAGTCCTATATTATTTAGCTCTGGGGCTTAATGGGCTAATGTTATAATGGGCACATAGCACAAACATATCTTTACAAAAAACAGTTGTCGAGGGACTTAATTCAAAGGAAAGATTCTTGAAATAGTAAGAAGATGTTTGGGGCAGATTCGCTTCTGGCCCTAAAAAGGACAATATCTTACTCATTGACTGAGCCCTGAATCATTAGGGTCTCTGCATTTACTACACACAATGCAAGGAATTACATATTAATACGACTTTCTAATTATGTCCAAAGAAATTAAAAGCCATCCATCAAAATAATTAAAAATAAACACCATCAAAATGTGTGGATTGTCTGAACCACAAGAAATGGTCCCTCACAAAGGGTGGAACTGACAACTCAACAAAAGCCATTCCCACTTTCCCCAAATTCCACAGGGGTCATTAACATGGTTCTTCATAAGCCAGAAGCAGGTTTATTTTATTTATTGGAAGGTTCTTTAAACGAGGTCAATACTCAAGATAGAGAGCAAGTTGACAGCTGTGGGGGAGAGGGGTATAGAAGGTGGGGATTAAGCAAAAAAAGGAAAAACAAACAGAAAAAAACCTCATGGTCTGGTCACAGACAACAATGTGGTGATTGCCAGGGGAGGGGGGTGGAGAAGGATATGGGGGGATAAGTGGTGACTGTCAGAGACTTGACTTGGGGTGGTGAACACGCAATACACGCTGGCACACAGCAGGTATGATGCGATTATCACATGCTTCATAAATGTTCGTTAAACGGAATGGACGCTTCCAACAGTTGGAATCCCTCCAGCCCAGACACACAGCCCATGGCTGACACTCCCAGGACACACAGAGCTGGGAGGCCCACTGCAGACACGCCCTTCTTCATGCACAATAGACTACAGGTTTTGCTAAAGACTGAGTCTTCATAACACAAAAATAATAAGAGATTCAAATGTTTTTTTTCTGTTAATTTGATCAATAAACATGGTTAGACCAATAATTCAAATTATTTCTTGGTTTGACTGAATATGCTCAAGTCTGTAAAAGTGCTTCTGCTGGTGAGCGTCAAGGACCCAGTACTAAGAAACCCTATTCGTTAAGTCATACACCATGAGAAACCTGGCTTTCTGAAATCCTGTCAGGGATCATAAGTCTCAAAGGAAACAGCTTGAGGCTGAGTGGGTTAAAGCAGCCAGCTCTGGCCCAAAAGCCAATTAACATTATTCCCAGATTCTGTTAGAGCTAATAAAGGGTTTTCTCTCTTCAGTTTGAACTAATCAAAACCCTCTGTTCTCACGAAGAAATGAATAAGTCCTGTTCAAGTAATCTTCAAGTAAACTGTGCTCCGATATTCCACCTCCCTTGCTCAACAGGATAAATTCGCCTTTCCTCCCGCCCCCCCCCCCCCCGCCCCCGTCAGAATTGACAGTCTTGTTATCTCAACAGTAGAACCCATAGTATTTATAGTCTGAAAATTTATAAACAGAAACCTCCTTTAAAATGGAGTCAGGAGCCTGGAAGAAAGATCTCTCGGCACCTGTCATTCAATGCACACAACTGACCCTAAGAGGAAGAGATGTGCCTGCATATCAGACAGGAAGTGACACTACTTTAATACTCAACAGGAGAAAGAAAAGACTCCTCCCTGCCAGTAACACCTCAGCCAATAGAAGACTGCCATGACTCAGCCAGTGAAAAGCTACTATACTTTGAACTTTCAGTTTCTTCCAATGGACTCTTCATTTACAACAGCCACTCCCAAGTCCATAAAAGAGCATTCCTCTCCTTTTGTTTCTCTGGACTGGCAGGTGGTTCACCAGCAGACCACGTGTCCCGAATTGCAATGCTTTGTTGTTCCTGAATAAACCCATTTTGTTGGAGAAACAGCTGTTGATCTATTTGTTAAAGATCAACAAGTCCTTAAAGCTTCTGTGAGGAAGCTCTGATCTTCCAAATGTCCACTTTTAGGACACTTTATGCCAGTATTACCTCAAGCATTGGGGTTTCTCCTCCAGAGACCAAATTCTAAAGTATTCTTATGCCTGTAGAGTACATGTCCCTGCACATATGGTCACTGCTTATAGTAAAGTCTGAACACTGGGGTAATTTTCAGGTATCTGGGCTTATTGAGCTGGACCTAAATAGACATAGATCAGGATTTTTAATTGTATCATTCCTATATCTAGTTCACTTTCAAATCTACTTCCCAAGGGCTGGTAGTTCTCTTGGCCTGGGGTAGGGGTTGCATAGTCAGAGAAGGGGAAGAGTGAAGGAAACTCTTCGGACCTCAAGTAGAGGTCCACCCCTTGATTGTGATTGAAACCATCTTCCAGCCACTCAAATCACAACTCTGTGGCATCCCTGGATTCCACTCAATTCCACTCTTTTTTTTTTTTTTCACTTTCTGGCCACAGAGCTCCAGGTCTACCCTCCAAGCTCCTCCATCGCTTCCTCTTACCATCTTGGAGGCCACCATGTTCCATCAAGCTCCAAGTCTCCTCCCAACTCTGTTTCCCATCCTCCTTCCCACCATAACCTGTGCCAAGTAAGAATGATGTTGGGGGGGAGGGGGTGGAATCCCATACTGCACTATATTTCAGTTATGAGGCATTTGCTGTGGTTTAATCAAAATAACATCCAAATTGAATTGGTTTATACAGGAATGCTTCATTCTCCCATCCAGAAAGATATGTTGTATAGTAAGTTTAATCCTGTCCCCAAAATGCATTAGATAATTTTTGGATGATAGAAACAATAAATCCATTTTTTTAAAACTATATTTTTATCCATTTTAGAGAGGAAGGGAGAGGGATAGAGAGATAGAAACATCAATGATGAGAATCACCGATTGGCTGCCACCTGCATACCCCCCACTGCGGGGGATCGAGCCCACAACCCTGGCATGTGACCTTGGCTGGAATCGAACCCAGGACCCTTTAGTCCGTAGGCTGATGCTCTATCCACAGAGCCAAACCAGCCAGGGCCATCCATTATTTTTAATGGGGAAAAAAACAAAATGTTCCCAATATATCTGAAAAATCTCAACCAATTTCCCCAAACATCCCTAAAACACCCTTACATCAACATAATAATGCATCAAGGATTCCTGCATGCTACAAAACACTTAAAATGCTCATTATCTAATTCGTATGCAGTACTTGATGGTATTGGAGAGAATCAGATGGGAATTATGTTTTTCCTCCTGCACTGCTATGAATATGCACTGTATTCTAAGTAAACAATGAAATGATATGTTAAAGATATTGAAAATTTCAAATAAGACTCAGCAAAATTAAATAAATGAGGCAATTACTTTTGAATGGCTACTGCTCGAATAGTTATCTGAGCGGGGCCAGCAAGGAGGTCCGGTGGCGAGAGGCAGAGTCCGCCCCTGTCACTGCTGTCTTTCAGGGGTGAGAGCAGGTGAGAGGAGTAGAGGAGCCTGCGTCCCACGCAGATCTTTCCTCCGAAGATCCGTCTTCTAGACGCCTTGGACCCAATCAGTTTCCTCAGAGGCTTTGCACTACCTTAAAAGACATTTCACTTAATATAATAGAGAAGAAAACAATAATGCCCAACACGTTTCATCAACACACAAAGTGGATTCTGTGGAGGGAGCAATGAAGAGTCTTGCTTAGACTCCGGGACAACCTAGTGTTTTGCTGGCTTGTATGTGGAATGGTTATAGATAATGAGTGCAGGGCGTTCTTAATTCAGGAAATGGGTTGCTAAAATTGAAACCAATTTATTTAAAAATGGAAAAGCAGATACAGCCAACTACTTAGAAGCTAGAACACCCCATTTTTAAGAGGGTTTGGAACAGGATAGTGAGGGAGCTACAATTCTTCAGTTTTTTATAGTGTGCTATCACTTCAACACTTTGTTTTAATCCTCCAAAGTTATTTACAAAATATGCATCAGATATCTGGAGAAACCAGCTTGACCCCTATTTTTAAACTTTTACTGAAGATTTAGCAATACACATAAATATTAAATTGCATAAACATATTTACCCGCACAACACCATATTTTCCAGTCTTCTGGGACCAGCCACTTCCACTCCATACTAGGACAAACTGTGCCACCCCCCATTTGGATGGGTGTACAAATCCCATGCCCCTGGCTGTCCCATTGACCACAGGGAAGTCCACGATCCAAGCCAAGGCAATAGGAGTAACGCCCACTCACTCAAGCAATTCGTCCAGGAGTGAGCACCTGCCCAAAGGTGAGCTTCTCTGAGCCTTTCTTTTCCAGGGGTCCCCCAAACTGAAGGCAAGAGAAAGAGCTTCCTCTTTTTTTTGGCATTGCTAAACCTTGCCCTGTAACTCTGGGGCTGTCCATGGCCATTGCCATTCAAGAAGTCAGCTGAAGTGATAGAGAATGAGTGATGACAACAAAAGAAGCCAAGACTTAAGGCAGAGAAATAGAAAGACAGTCCTGATACTTCCAGTTCTAAATCCAGGTTGACTCTGAGGTCAACCCTGCCTCTTCCCTACCTTTGTCAAGAGCTGCCAAATTCCCTTTCTGGGATAAATTTTTCTGAGATTAGTTTCTAACACTGCAACGGGATGAATTGTGACCAATACACCTATCTATCCAACAGGATTGGTTAAGCAAACATATTCATAGGCTCAAAATCCTGTGGCCATTAAAATAATGAATGGTTGCCCTAGCTGGTTTGACTCAGTGGATAGAGCGTCAGCATGCGGACTGAAAGGTCCCGGGTTCGATTCCGGGCAAGGGCACATGCCTGGGTTGCAGACTCCATCCCCAGGAGGGGATGTACAGGAGGCAGCTGATCGATGTTTTTCTCTCATCACTGATGTTTCTCTCTCTCTCTCCCTCTCTCTTTCTCTCTGAAATCAATAAAAATGTTTTTTAAAAATAATTAATGTCATGCAAAGATGATCTGATACATTAAGTGAAAAAAGCTAGTTACAAAACAATATTCACAATATCAACTAATTATGTTTGAAATAGCAATAACATTTTAATGGTAGATTTTTTTTTCTGGGTGTTGAGACAGGTGATTTTTCTAATCATTTTCCATATTTCATCATTTTTACTTTGATAATAAGAAAATGAGCCCTAACCGGTTTGGCTCCGTGGATAGAGCGTCGGCCTATGGACTGAAGAGTCCCAGGTTCGATTCCAGTCAAGGGCATGTACCTTGGTTGCAGGCAAGTCCCCAGTGGGGAGTGTGCAGGAGGCAGCTGATCGATGTTTCTCTTTCATCGATGTTTCTGACTCTCTATCCCTCTCTCTTCTCTCTGTAAAAAATCAATAAAATATATTAAAAAAAGAAAGAGGAAAAAAATAAATAAATAAAAAAAATAAAAATAAAAAAAGAAAGAGGGAGGAAGGAAGGAAGGAAGGAAGGAAGGAAGGAAGGAAGGAAGGAAGGAAGGAAGGAAGAAAGAAAATGATTCTAAAAGCCAAGCCTTTGGTCCAATCGTTAAAGGCCTTTGAAACCTAATCACCCACCGATTCACTTTGAATTTTACCATGCCCCTCTATTTCTAAATAAGCTTCCTGAGACATGGAGACACATCCCTCCCTCCTCTTTTTCAAGCACTAGGATCTAAAGGGTGACATTTACAAAGATGGTAAATAATCAGCACCTTCTGCCAACACAGTCGCTGGCTCCTTGGCTAGTGGAGCAACGTACCAAAGAAACATGTGACCTAAATGAACTCACTCAGTAACTTTCTAATTATTTTTCTCCATAGTAACACATATAAAATATGAAGAACGTTTATTCAAGTGTTTTTTCTTCTCTTTCATAACTATTTCAAAAAGCCTGAAGTGTGTTTTATACCTCCTTAAAAATTTCACCACTGGAGTCTGGGGCTTTGCACCAAGAAGCTGACTCTGTTCCTGCATTCCTGATGAAAAGCACTAATGGCTAACAATGTTGCTTTATTGAGTTTTTTTCTCATGAAAATGACCCTGAAATCTTTGGAAGGCGCTTCTGAAATAGTGTCATAGGAAAGGTCAGTCTTTTATTAGACTTCAGGCCACAGAAGAACCTCATGGACTTTTTTTTCTAGTATAATTTAACCCCTTCATTCAAGAACTTAAGAGCTAGCGTATGGTTTAATAGGTGGATTTAGAGGCTTCTGTGCCTCCAGTAATCCTCCTTTCATCAAAACAATGGTTGTAATTAATAGTTATGATTTCTCCTTTCACCTCAAAGGACTTCACAAATTGTTACCACAGGACTCATGACACTCACTAATGAAGTACTGCTCAGCCCAGTGGAGAAATTTACAATCACCTCCAGTGTACGCCATGGCGATGTTGCTACAAAGGAAGGGAGGTGGGAACATGACCTGTTCCCCTCCCCATCACCAAAATTATGACTCAGGAATGGGACTCAGTCAGTTCATTCTGATACCCCAAAGGCTGCCTAGCAAGGTCACGTCTTTTCAGTCTGTCCCACTGCAATGTCATACAGGGGCAGGCAAATCACAGCGCAGGGCTCTGACCTCTCTGCTGCCATGACCAAGCGAATCATTTTTACATTTTAAAAAATTACTTTAAAAAAAGAAAGAAAGAAGACTATGTGACAGAGACTGTGTATAGTCTTTAAAATCCAAACTATTGATTATCCGGTCCTTTACAGAAAAAGCCTGCCATTCCCTTAGAATCGAAGGCTCAATGACCAAAGTCCAACTGTAAAGCTTTGGCAATTCAAGCTATAAACATTGGAGAACAGTCATGAGCATGTCCTTCAGGAACTTGGGCGTCCTGCCCACATAAGTACACTCCGTGGAAGCGTATTCAGGTATCACCTCACAGTTTTTCAGAGTTAGCACACTGCTCTGAACTGTGGGGATGTGGCCCTAACACAGACCAAGTTCATGTACCAACATCCAACTGTGAATACTGTACACACAGCTATTTATCAACCACTGGAATCATCAACTATTCCTGTGGGACTAGAGCAGCACCCACAATAGCAAGGAAATGAGGGGTAAAAGGGAATAGAAAATCCAGGTGCATGTTGGGGGAGACCTACAGGCAAGACAGAGCCCATTCACCACTGGAGTCTGGGGCTTTGCACCAAGAAGCTGACTCTGTTCCTGCATTCCTGATGAAAAGCACTGATGGCTAACAATGTTGCTTTAATGAGTTTTTTTTCTTATGAAAATGACCCTGAAATCTTTGGAAGGCGTTTCTGAAATAGTGTCATAGGAAAGGTCAGTCTGGTCATGATTGGACCAGACAGAATGCCAGCAAAATAGCAACATGGCCATCCAGCTGTAGACCTTTTGTCTAGCTTTTCAGCTAGTTTTATCACCTATGTATCTGATAGATATTCACAAGCCCTAGGGATCCTTACCAATAGTGAAGATAACATTATTAGGTTCCGAATGTATTAGGAACAAATGTGTTTTGTGTGAGACATTGTGCTAAGTGTTCTGCATGTACTACCCCTTTTCAGCCTCCAGTAAAGCAGACATTGCTATCCCCACGTTACAAAGACAGAGTGGCACACCCCTCATCATGAAAGCCATCTGAAGTCAATCTAGTGGGTCTCCTGGGAACAGTCACTGATTCATGTCAATCTTCCTGCCAACTTCATTGGACACAGATCCCACATCACAATTTTTTCCATCAAGAATCCAGAATCCTCTTGGAAACTAAATCTAATAAAATTTAAAAATTATTCTTGGTTATCCCTATCTTTGGAAGGGACAGTCAAAAAACTAACCACAAAAATGTGCCCCATGCTGTAATGATGCTATTTGCATCATGACTTAAAGGCCTTCCTCCTCTAACCCCTCACTGAGGATCTGAGCAGCCAACTAAAGGTGAATGGAAATCAGAAGAAATTGAACTAAACCGAGACCAGAACCAAACTATTAGGACTTGTATACACACTTTGAAGACGGTCCTAATACCAATAGTTGGTGGATCTGAATGAATGCCCACTGACTCTCCCATTTTCTGTTGTTTCTCCCACACAGAAACATTATCAACCTTCATACATGTTTTCACTGCCACTGAACAACAAGGCATTTAAAAAGTGTGGTCCTTTTCTTCCTCTGGTGTATTGTCAGCCTTTGTGTTTCTCCATGCTCTTGATGTGTTGCCCAAATGACACCTACTATGGTGTTGGACAAGTTTTCAGCTCCTTTGCAGTTTTCATGTAGAATTCCTACAGGGATTAATAGTACTTCAGTGATATGGGAGATGTTGGGGTAAGCTCCTATTTAAATCCCTATTTAATCCATAGTTTGGCTGTCCAAGGAAACTCAGAGAAATAGCATGAATTCTTGACAAGGGGAAAAACAAACAAACAAATTTTAAAAGGGAAAGAGATTTTCCTCCACCCTCTTTTCTGGACATGAGTCTGGTTCAAAGGAAAATTCTAAAGTGGGAAAAGCTTGCTTTGACAGCCACACCCATCCTTTCCCCACTCCCGTCATACTTCCTGGTCCTGGAGTGACCCTCCACCCGCCATCACCACTCTCAGGCCATCATGCCATAGGTGCGTTCCACTCTCTCTCCACTAACCCACAGATCCTTACGTGAAGGGACCAGGTCTTACCCACCTTTGCACCCTCAAGACCTTCCACAACCATTGGCACACAACAAAACTTATCTCCGTTTCTACTCTCCACCATCAAAATAGCTATTCCTTCAGCTCTGGTATGTCATTCACCTAGGTGTAATGGAAGGTGAGGAGGTTACACTTAAGTCATTTTGCGTTAAAAACGGGATTAACATTTTAAATCATTATCTTATTTCACTCCCCTCCCTTTTTCTTTTAATATGTTTTCATTGATTTTTAGAGAGAGAGGGAGAGGGAGAGGGATAGAGAGAGACATTATCGATGGCCTGCCTCCTGTGCACCCCCTACAAGGGATCAAGCATGCAACCCTGGCATGTGCCCTGACTGGGAATAGAATCAGCGATCTCTTGGTTCATGGGTCCAAGCTCAACCACTGAGGCACACAGGTCGGGCTCCTCTATTTTTATTATGGAAAAATTTAAACACACAAAGGTAGAGATAATAGCACAATGAGCTTGCCATACCCAATAGTACCCAACCTCCCATCAACCATCTTCTGTCCAATCTAATATGTTTCATCTGTATCCCTGACCCTCCCCACTCCTCTTCACAGTAAGTTATTTACAACAAAATCTTGGATACCGTGTCATCTCACTATATTTAATGTTCTCCCTCATTTTTTTGACACTGGTTCTTTCCTTCCAACTGTTATGAATTTTGAAATATAAATAGCACCCCAGTCTTTCTTCAGTCACAAAGGATTAAGACATAAAATAAATATAATTAAGTTATAAATAAGAGGGATAAAGATTTTGCTTTATGTAAACTACTTAAATCTGAGATATTTCACATTGCTTTTCCCATTACCAGCCTAACTCATGCCTACTATGGTTTTAAGGCTATTACTCAAATATATATATATATATATATATATATATATATATATATATATATATATATATATATATATATATAATTTAATCACAAGATGACACTCAACTAATTGAGCCACTCCAGCCGGGCTAAAAATATATTTTTTAAATATGACATTTTTTAATCTAAACAAATCTCTAAATTGGTAGAACTACTTTCTCTTCCCAGGTCAGTTCCTTTAACCTCAACCCACTTCTGAACCCACTGTTTTCCTGGGAACTCTTAAGTTTTTCACCGAGAACATCACTGTGGCAGGAGCCAAGAGCCCAGGCAGCTGCAGTGGTGGCGTCTGTACTGAGTGCTTCCTGGGCGAGAAGACGCGTATATTAGTAAACACAATCCCAAAGGTAGGAAGGGAAACCCCTCAGGAAACAGCGGTAACCAAAGAGGATTCAAGACTCTAGGATTCACAATCAAAACTACAGTTTCCGCAGATCATCACAGCATCACAGCTGAAAGCTCTGGGGAGGGAGATCCACCACCAAGAAACTCATATGGTTTAAAGATTAGGTTTATGTAGCATTGAATCTGAAGTCTATTCCCTCCAAGCATCTGCTCCATGGTAAAATCATGAATCTTAGGCCAAACATTGGTAACAATCCAAATCCATCAATTTAATCCAGAGTGGATTAAATCATGTGGCATATTTATACTGTGGAATATTATATAACTACCCACAACACAATGAATCAATCTTTTGTTGAGCAAAAGCAACAAATCCGAAGAATAATTCCTTATAATTTTCTTGATAGAAAATTTAGGAACAGGCAGAACTAAACAATGATAGAACAAGAGCAAAAAGAAAAGAAAGGACAGAGTTAGGTTACCTTCTGATGCAGGAAGATTGCAGTCCCAGGAAGACATGTGGGAGGTAGGGGTTGGGGAGTGGAATGGCAGGTGTTGGCAGTGTTGTTTCTTGAGTTGGATGGTGATTACATAGAAGTTCCATTTTCAACCATTTGTTATTACATATGTATTATGCTCTTTTATGAAAGTATTTTATATATCACAATGTAAAATATTTATTTTTTTAATTGCAATGTTTTCTCCATACTTTGATTCTATAAAGCTATAGAGAGGAAAGAAAAAGAAGGACGTTGCTAAAAATACTCCCAAGGCAAAGATAAGGAAACTGTGCCTCAGTTCTCTCCTTTAGATTTTAAGTTACACCGGGGCCCATGGTTGCAATTCTTAACAAGCAGTGGATGCTAAATAAAAATTTGATGATGTTGAGGGTTTAAGCAATGATTCATGTAAACATCGGGAGTCACTCCATAGAATATATTCTCATGGAACAGTTTTCAACTGACCAGCGGGATCTCACCATGGTGTGGAATATAAGAAAGTCTCATTAACTTGACAAGTTGACAGAGTTTGGGAGTGTGCTTTGTTGTTGTCAACCCAGTGATTGCAAAATAAGCATTCTCATACAGGATCAGTGGGTCTGTGAATTAGCACAACATTTAAGAAGGGCAATTTGGCAAATTCCATCAAAAACCTTCAACATATCTTTTGATTCAGCAATTGAACTTCTAAGAATTCATCATAAAGAAGTAATCTTGGAGTTTGCCTTGGGACAGAATTGTTTGGAAGGGCAAACAATGGGAAGCAATACAACTGTGCAGTAACAGGTGTTTTTTTTTTAAATAGACTGTGCCCCCCCCCCTTCAGTGGAATTCCATGCAACCATTAAAATTGATGTTGTAGAGGACCATTTTAAAACATGAAAAAATATCCATAGTATACTGCTATTTTTTAAAATCTCTCTATATATAAAAGCCTAAGAGACCATTACGGTGGAATGACCAGAACAACCGGTCGCTATGATGCGCACTGAGAACGCAGACAGGTAAGCAATTAGGAGCGAGCAGGCACGTAGGCAAGCGGTTAGGGACGAGCAGTCCCAGATTGCGAGAGGGCACAGGTCAGGCTGAGGGACCCCCCCTCCCCCACCCACCATGCACAAATTTCGTGCACTGGGCCTCTAGTCTGGTTATAAAGTTCTGTGTGCAATTTAATATAGACAGGAAATTAGGTAGGTAGAAAGGTAGATGATAATAGGTAGGTAGGTAGATAGGTAGGTAGAACCAAACCACCCTAAAACTTAGTAGCTTAAAACAACTATTTTGTTCTCTCTTCTGTTTCTCTGTGTTCCCAAGATGACTGGGCTAAGGTGAGCAGTTATTTAGCCTCGTTTTGGAGACAACTGCAGGGTGACCCTCAACCCACTTTGCACGTACTCTGTCAGTGCTAGCACTTCATGTCCAGGCAACTCCCCTCAGTCATGGGCAAACTGGGACAGTTTTTCTCAGACTGGCTGCCACCCAGAATAACAACAATGACTCTAGGTGGTGAGATTGTGAAGGAAATGTTTTATTTCACTTTTCTACATTTTGAATATTGTATCATATCTATGTATGCTTCTAAGACAAAAAATTTTAACTCAAATGTGATTACCTATCATTACAATCATGTCTAACCCCTGTAGTTCAGGAGCTTACTTTTGTACTCCATATAAAGAAATTTAATGATACAAGTAAGAATGTATGGAAGGTGTTTCAAACCTTACAGTGCCGGCCAGTAGCTCTCATTCTGGCTTCCTGCCCACCCCACTGCAGTACAAGCACTCTGGTCAGTGACCGCGCTCACTTGACAGTGACTCTGAACAGGTGTGGAGCAGGAAGACTATTGGGGTAAAAAAGCCCAGCAATAAGTCTGAGGTGTTTTGGCTCATGTCTGTTTAAAAACAATTAAAGTTATCAAAACCCAAAATTCAACGGAGCACCTTTGAGATCCAGTTGGCTTTATTAAATGATCATGAGTCAGGCAGCATCTTGTCCAGCAAGTAGAGGGCACTCTGCTCAGAGGGGGTGGGCCATTTTTATAAGAAGGTGTGACAGAGAGAGAAACCAAGATGGCAGCATAGGTAAACACCTACATTGCTGCCTCGCACAACAATTTCAAAACTACAACTAAAAGACAAAATGGACATCATCCAGAACCACAGGAAGACTGGCTGAGTGGAAATTCTACAACTAGAAGGAAAGAGAAAAGCACAGTGAGACTCAGAGGAGCTGCAAAAAGCAGAGGTATCGAGACGTGCGCATGCGGAGAGGGCTGGCAACTGAGTACACGGCTGGCTTCCTCAACCGGGAGGGAGACAAAAGCTCCAGATGGCTCTGAAATCCAGTTCCAGGCGAGACTCTGGGGACCCAGACTCATTCGGGGAGAAACTGGACTGTCTGGCAGCAGGCGAAACTTGAGGGCGGCTTTCTCTCAGAGGTGCTTGCAGCGATTACCGCAGGACACTGAGACACAGGGGCCTCATAGGGCAGTGCTGACGGGAAGCCATTGCTGTCTGCCTAGCCCTGAGACTCCACCCCATCCAAGCTGAGCACAGAGGCTTTTGCAAATCTTGTCTCATAAGAGTGTCTCCAGAACAGAAGTTCTCCCAGCATAGACACAGCTGATCCTCACAGCCAATTGGCCTGGAGGTCAATTCCTCCCAGTGATACCAACAACAATCAAGGCTTAACTACAACAAGACTGTGCACACAGCCCACAAAGGGGTGCACCAAGAGTGTCCACCTCAGGTAACTGGGGAGGCTGAGCCACTGGGCCCTATAGGACACCTAGCCCACAAAGCCACTCTATCAACTCAGGGAAGCAGCCAAAATGCGGAGACAAAGAAACAGGTCAAAAATGAAAGAAATGCAGGAAAGCAAACGACTGGATATAGAGCTCAAAACCACGGTTATAAGGTTTTTCAAGGATTTTCTAGAAAAGGCCAATAAATTTAGCGAGACCCTCGAGGATATGAAAAAGGACCAACTAGAAATTAAGCATACACTGACTGAAATAAAAAATATTATACAGAGATCTAACAGCAGACTAGAGGATCGCAAGAATCAAGTCAAAGAGTTGAAATACAAAGAAACAAAAAACACCCAACCGGAAAAGCAAAAAGAAAAAAGAATCCAAAAATATGAAGATAGTGTAAGGAGCCTCTGGGACAACTTCAAGCGTACCAACATCAGAGTTATGGGGGTGCCAGAAGAAGAGAGAGAGCAAGATACTGAAAACCTATTTGAAGAAATAATGACCGAAAACTTCCCCCACGTGGTGAAAGAAATAGACTTACAAGTCCAGGAAGCACACAGAACCCCAAACAAAAGGAATCCAAAGAGGACCACACCAAGACACATCATAATTAAAATGCCAAGAGCAAAAGACAAAGAGAGAATATTAAAAGCAGCAAGAGAAAAACAGTTAGTTACCTACAAGGGAGCACCCATACGACTGTCAGCGGATTTCTCAACAGAAACTATGCAGGCCAGACGGGAGTGGCAAGAAATATTCAAAGTGATGAATAGCAAGAACCTACAACCAAGATTACTCTACCCAGCAAAGCTATCATTCAGAATTGAAGGTCAGATAAAGAGCTTCACAGATAAGAAAAAGCTAAAGGAGTTCATCACCACCAAACCAGTATTATATGAAATGCTGAAGGGTATTCTTTAAGAAGAGGAAGAAGAAGGAAAAGATAAAGATAAAAATTATGAACAACAAATACATATCTATCAACAAATGAATCTAAAAATCAAGTGAATAAAAAATCCGATGAACAGAATAAACTGGTGAGTATAATAGAATCAGGGGCATAGAAAGGGAGTGGACTGACAACTCTTAGGGGGAAAGGGGTGTGGGGGGTATGGGAAGAGACTGAACAAAAAGCGTACACCTATGGATTAGGACAGTAGTGGGGGGAGTAAGGGCAGAGGGTGGGGTGGGAACCGGGTGGAGGGGAGCTAGGGGGGGAAAAAAGAGGAACAATTGTAATAATCTGAACAATAAAGATTTATTTAAAAAATAAAATAAAATATCTATAAACAGCAAAAAAAAAAAAAAAAAAAAGGTGTGGCAGGGGAGCTAGTAACAAAAGAAAAGAAACGATGCCATTTGGGGCCCGTGGTGTTCTCTTTAACATAATTTGTTTGTTTTTAACAGCTAGGTTTGTCTATTTATTTTTAAAATATTTTAAAAATTGGTTTTACTATTCCATTCCAAAGTTATTCTTTCTTGGCTTAAAATTATGACATTTTATTTCATGTGCTAGCACATTCATTCTAAGACTTCACATCCTACAATACAAGTCCATTAAAAAACAGTGTCATGTTTTCAGTGCATGGGCTGACTGGGAGGGGCCTCAGATCTTTTATATAGTCTAGCATCCTTGTTACATACATTCTCCTTTCCCCAATTTGGAATCATCTTGTGTTTATATTCATTAGTTAAGCAGCCACAGGCTAGACTTATTTCCTTTCTATAAGGAATGTTCTCATAAGTTTAATCAGTCCAGAATTAGGATAATAAACTTAGCTAGCAGTAGCCTGTCTTAGCAAACCGTCAGCCTTGTTTCTCCCCTTCTCTGAATTGCAAGCACACACACACGCACACACACACACACACACACACAGAGATATACACACATGCACACACAGACACAGGATTTGGTTTTCTGGAAACGTGACTTCCTGCATAAAGATATCTGCCGTAAGAGATTCCCTGCTGCCTTCAGAGGAACGCGATGAGAGGTGAACAGTAAGCTGCATGGGGATGGGGAGAGAAGCACCCATGATATTCTGGTTCTACCAGTGAACTAATCATTTTACATGTCATGAGTGATTAAAGCCACAGCCTGTTCAGCATCAACTATGTTTCCTTCTATGCCAGTCAATCCACATGAGTTCCTGTCCACTGATGATTTTAAAAATAACAGCCAGGTTGTTCCTTACTGACCGTTGTGTGATTCTTGCTCATGTGGCAAAGACACATTCAGCATGACAAAGTGGAATATCCTCTTCTCCAAGGTTCACGACAGAATTTCATTCTAGATACATCATTAGCTTCATGGGGGTTCTATCCCAGTTGCCTGGGCAACAGAAAGTTAAATTAGAAAAAGGATGTTTCCTAAGTGGCATCTGCCCCTCCCTCCTGGAGTTACCCTGTCATGTCTTAGAGATTTACTTTCCACTAATACAGAGAACAGCCTGGCTCTATGGAAAGGACAACAGAGAGACTGCATCTCGTTCCATGGGCTCTGGAAGGGCAGCCTGGGTTTGCTCAGGCTTAGCCCCTCAGCCTGCTGAGGTTTCTGATTCGAATCCCTGTAGTTTGCTATGGTTGTGACTAGGGGTAATCAAGAGGAAAGCAATACTTTCAAAAGCAAGCTGCACTTTCTCTTTGTTTCACAAAAGCCTTCTGATTAGTCATCAGGGGATCAGCTGAGCTCACCGCTTTTCAGGGGTGGGGCTGACACAGGAGCAGAGAGGGGCTGAGCCCTAAAACACTGGACTGCTTTATATCACTTATCTCATATGTCCTTAGACTTTGTATAACACATAGAAATCACATGTAAACAGGACAAATAGAGACTGTGAAGGGTGACAGAGAACCAGTGGGGAGAAAACCAGAAATCAGGAAGAATGACTCAAAGTTGGTTTTCTCTATATGAGACGTTTAAGTAAGCTTTCTTTTCTTTGATTGAGTTTTGGTATCTTGAGAATTCAAGACACATACATGCCCGTTTTATAAGCTCATGTAGAGTTGAAAAAGATCTTCTAGGTCAACTAACTTAGTATTTCACAAATGTTGGTGCACGCCAGAATCACCTAGGTGAGCTTGGTCAAAACACAGATGCTCCCCAAGTGATTTTGTGGCACCCCAATATTTGGGACTCGCTTATCTAGTCTCAGTTCCTATCACATGCAGGCACCTTCAGACAGCTACTGACAAACCAGTTGTCATTGGCTCTAGCAGACAAGGTCAAGTGGTGTGAAATAATAGCGGGCAGTTGGTGAATAATCAAGGTTCACAAAGTACTCTAATGTGCCTTCTTGTTACATATGCAGATGCCTAATACCAGCATAGGCCCTCTTGATAGGACTAAACAAATAGAAAATTATTATTCAAATTCATAAGGGATGTATGAATTGTTTTCAGCTTTACTTTTATATTCAAAGCAAATCTGCTGTTCCATGAGACCTTATTCCTGGATTAGGGTTTGCTAAGCATGCGGTACTTTGATAAAAGCAAGATTTGTGAAAATCACCCAGACTTTTATTTACCACACATGCTTTTAATTAACTTGGGTAGTCTCACCTACGTAAATTAGCCTAACAGTAGAATCCTAAACAGTTTGATACTTTTCCACTTATTCTTCCCACCTGTGGATACAGATTTATGGCATTCAATTGAATACAGTCCTTAACTATGTCAAAAGCCTTCTATGAATTCTAATAATTATGAAAATTTTGTTATGTATGGTATTCAATTGAATACAGTCCTTAACTGTGTTAAAAGCCTTCTATGAATTCAATTAATTATTTTTGTTATGTAAAAAAAACGATCATTTAAATATATTAATAAATATGAACCCAAGCACATAAAATGAATGCAAGTGTTTTGTGGTTACTACTCGCTGATCTGACCAGAGTTGTTAATCATTTCAGCAGCGAGCCTATCTGTGAATCTGTGAGCTGAAAGTGTTCGTTGACATTTATGCTACCTGGCTGCCAATTATTCATTCCCAAGACCAGCAACCCCCCAGTGGTAAGGCTGTGTCTCTGAAGACACATACATACGTTGACAAGAACATGACGCAGTGCTGACACTTGACTAGCTTTTCTTTTGACGATCTACAGAAGATTCTTATTCGTTTTTGTTCGTTTGGCTTGGAATAAACATAGTAAAAGCCCATATGAAACCCAGGCCTGCTTTTTCTAGGGATTCAGTTATATTGCAGATTAAATCACACCCTCCACCCCATCTCAGAGTACATGGTGGTACCAAGTGAGTTCTCTCATTGTGACGCTAAAAGCCAGTAGCATGGTTTTCTCATCTCCAGACAATGGGTTACAATGGGACCTGGGAGCCCAGGGTGGACCCCTACATGAGCTTTGTCCAGTTGTCTTGTGTTTAGAAACTGACCTGAGCCCTTCATATTTCTGCCCAAGACCCTATTTTCTCCTGATAGATAAGTGGAGGGAAAGTCGGTGAACAGTGGTCTGAGTGGGTAAACTGGGTTTGTTTTTATGTTTGTTGTTTTGTTTTGTTTTGTTTTTATTAACAATGCCTTAAAACTCAGTTGTCTCAGCAATACTGCTGAGACAACTGAGTTTTAAGGCATTGTTAATAAAAACAAAACAAAATAGACTAAAAATAGACTGTGGAAGTTGAGATGGGAGTGGACTTCCATAGCTATGGTTCTAGGTAATTTTTTAAAAAAAACTATATCTACTTTTGTGAAATTAACCAGGTTTAACAATGAAATGATTTCATGATCATGCCAACCCGGTTTTGCCATCCTCATATACCATCGGTAACTGTACCTGAAACAAATGGTAGCTTTGGGCTCATGCAAGTGGTTTGTACAAACTTAAGACTTGCTTTAAATCAGATGACCTGAACACTTAATTGAAAGCCAGAGGATATGAGAAAAAATTATTAACTACTCCCCTGGCAGATAGGAATCAGGGGCTCAGGAACCAGAAAGGAATGGACTCAGAAGAGAAATCAATGAACCAAATCATCTCCCTGCTTCCAACTTCAGGGCTATGGAATGAAATCTTTCCCCTGGTGGTGGGGGGGGGGGGGGGAGCGGCTCATGAACCCATTTGTTTAAATTAGAAAGTTTAGACTCGATTTCCAGAAAAAAAAAAAGAGAGAGAAACAAAAGACACTAGGGATTTAAATTAAGCAGGGTGATTTTCATCCCATAATACAAGCAAGGGGATGGGAAAGAGTGATGATGCTGTGGACACGTAGCCCAGAGTCCCCCAAGGTCACGACAATGTCTTCCCAATCAGCGTGTAGGTAGTCCTCCGGCATCTGATGTTAGATACACAATAGAGGAGTGATCATGTAAAATGTCTGGGTGGTTTGTGTAAAAATGTATGCATATTTAGGAGGTCTCACAAAATAAATTTGTAGACAAAACGGAGCTAAAGATGTATTTCACTGTTACTAGTGGAAAGTATAAGGAAAGTTTGTGGAAACGAGATGGTGGCCAGCTGCTTTTCATCTCCATCAAGAAAACGGGCTGAATTTGTGTTTAAATACCACATTTATACAAAAGGAAGAACTTTCCATCCGTAATATTCCATGTGACACTGAAATGGTACAGGGAGACACTGCCTATCTCCACTAGAGACTAAAAAGACAAATATGTTAGCTCACGGGACAGGTCGTCTGCCCACGGGAAGGGCAGGGCATCCAATGGCAGGAGAGACATAGTGTGAATTCGGTCCTGAGGACGTAGAGTGATGAGCTTAAAATGTGGCTATTACTTGCCGCCAGCTTTTGTTTTTGATGTGATTTTTCTATATCTGGTGACTCTTAACCCGGCAACTAACCAACTGCATCATGAGAAAACTAAAATGAGGAAGAGTTCTATTTTTTCAAAGTTAACTTTCAGATTATTACTCCAATGAAAACTCTAACTGGATTTTGTAGTAAATTCAATAAAACATTCCATGCCAAAATGTATTTAGGAGAATAAATATGGGCAAAGCCCAAAGAATATTCTGGGGGTTGGAAGTGGCTGAGAAAGTCTAGGGTGGTGTGTTACTGATGCAGGAATAAATACGTAAGTCAAGGGACAAGATGGAAAACTGGAACGATATCCAACTATTTTATTTGTAAGAATGTGATATATGACAAAGTAAACTCCTCACACAAGGGAGTAAGGAAGGATTTGCTAAAATAATGTAGGGATAAATAGGTAGCAAGTAAGGAAAAAGTCATTTAGATCCATACCTTATACCACAAAAAATAATCTTTAGATTAATTTATACATTCATTCAACAAACAATATGGAGGGCAAACTCTACACCAGGTATGCAAAAATGAAAGACCCAGTTCTTCCCCCTTAAGGTGCTCACAGTATCTTAGGGAGGAGGGTAAGTAAACTGCTGGATGGGCAGAGGGAAGTTCAAATGGCCCATTCCACTGAGGCTAAATGGATAATGTTAGCCGGGAAATGGTAGAGCAGCATTTCTGAGGACAGATTACTCCAAAGTTCCAAGTGGCCTGTGACTGAAGTACGAAGTGTGTGCTGGAGGTGGGAAGGGGTAAAGTGAGGAGCAGAAGAGAGGAGAGGGCGCAGCAGGACCCAGGGAGGCGGGGGAGTTAGCAGACAGACCACAAGGGGGTCTTTCTGGTCTATGAACTTTGAATTGTACCTTCAAACCTATGGGGCTACGAGGAAGAATGTTAAGAGAGGAAGAAGTGGCGTGGCCTGATATGTGGTTTAAGAGAGCTTGCTTGCCAGCGATGTATCTGAAGTCTTGAGCAGCACAAGACCAGCTATTACCCATGAGATCAGTGGGAGGGTGATGGCAGTTTCTTCAGAGGAAGGGAGGAGAGTTCGGGCGGCAGGGAGGGAGATGAAAAAGGCAGGAGTTATTTAGGGAGTGAACTTGACAGGCCTGAGTTACCACACCTTCAGCATTTTGGTCTGAGTGGGATGGAGGTACCATTCAACAGAAAAGAGAATTCAAGTGGGAGGCAGGTTTGGGAGTGAAAAGTGACAAATGCGATTTTAGACACGCCGAGTTTCAAATGCTGTGGAACATCCAGGAGGCGAAGTTCATTTACAAACCTGTTTTCGTGCACTTGGGAGTCATCAGGAATATGAGTCATTTACACATTATGTTCATTCAAATATAAATATAGAATGAATGCTTCCTATGTTCTGAGATCTGTTCTAGGCTCCTGGTATACAGCAAAACCCCAAACAGACAGGGCCCCACATTCTAATGGAATGAGTAGGTGAGGGTGAGGAGACAATACAATTATCAATTATATGTATGTTAACTATGATAATATCTGTGAAGAAGAAAAGTAAATTGAGAGACTGAAGAGTGACTGAGTAGAGATACAGGACCGGGACAGGTGAGGCAAGCCAGGTGCTCAGGGCACCAAAGGAAAGGAGGAGCCCATTCTCAGGTTCTGACCTTGAACGTGCCTCCTTTAGTGTTGTGCCTCGGGTACCTTAATTGCCTCACCCTAGTCCCAGTCCTGACTATTTATCTTCTATGGATAATCAGGGAAGGATTCATTTGAAAAATGACATTTGAGTAGAGAAGTGAATAAAGAAAAAAGCCAGGTATCCCCATATTTGGGGAAAGAACATTCTAAGCAAAGAAAATTGTATATGCAAAGACCCTGAGGTAAGAGGGTACACAGTGTATTCAAGAAAGATCTCTCCGAAATCCCACTCTGGGGTCATGTACAGAAGAGATGGGAACCAAAGACAGAACCCCCAAGAGAGCACAAATTAAGGGGTGAGCAAAGGGGCACAGCCTGTGAAGACTAAGACTAAGGCCAGAGAGGGAGGAGAAACACCAGGACTCCTGTCACCAAAGCCAAGGGAGGAGTTCTCGGAAGAGGATGAAGTCAACACAGGCCATCACCGCAGCCGTCAGCTAAGAGACAACAGGCATGTTCACAGTTGGCATCCGGGAATCCATCCTGCCTCTGGGGAAAACAGTTTCTGTCTTAGAGAGCTTTCCTGAACGAAGTCCGCACCTGAATGGAGGTTTTGGTTCACGCTTCTAAACAATCCTCTTCCTGGTATGGAAGGCCACCATAATGCTTTTCATTTTGGACAAAACCACGCCATGCAGAAACTACTAACAGCTCAATTAGAACACTTTCAGCCCAGACATGAGAGTCTTCTAGGAAGTGATTGGTAGCTAAAACCTCTGAATTGAACTCCCTGTTGGCCAGACCCACTCCCAGGGTCGGTGCTGAAGTGGCTGTCCCTGTGGAAATACACAGTCTTGTCTTGTTCTCTGACCTCTAACAGAGGCCCAGGCTGGTCCCAAATAATACCCTGGCCTTAGGAGCACCCTGAGTCTTCTTCACCCAACAGATGTTGAATGCCCCCAATCTTATCCCCTGGGCTAGTGAATGGGCATCATTTATTCACCAGGAGTGAGCATGAGGCTGAGGTTCAACTAAAACCGAAACTCTTTGCCAAATGGGGCAGTTCCCTTTTAACTGCACCCCCAACGTTCTAGTGAATTTGTGGCTCCCAGCTTCAACACCAAAATGCACTTACCAACCAAAACGAAATGACAAATGCCAGTGAGCGTGTGGGGTTTCACGGCTTAATCAGAATCAGAGAGAGAGACCATCACTGTAATGAATTCCAACAAACGGTTCATTATATAAAATCAACAGAAAGCCAAGAAATTGAGTATGTTCAAGTTCACACCTGCCCCTGGAAGAAGAAGAAAAATGATAATAAATTATATTCTATTTTTCACCATTTGGAAGGAAAAACCTATAAAATTTTTAAACTTCAAGCAAAGCTGGCTTTCACATTTGAATTTCTAAACAAATTTGTTTACTGAACAATGCTAAGTGTGTAAAACCACGAGCCTCCCACTCCCACGTTGTGCATTAATTTCTGACAAGGTCACTGGCAATCAACTTAGATTTCTCTGCAAAAAAAAAAAAAAGAATTATAAGCCACCCCTGCTGGCTGACACCTGATTCTGGCTCTTTTCTGCTCTGAAATGGCTGACTGGAATGGAAATGAAGCAGGAATTCATCGTGAAGGGTCAGTTCATGGACTTGGGGCTGCGATGAAAGACTGTACTTGGGTAAGAAACAGAAGATCCCTGCACGGGGCCACTTGGGAAGCTGTCGGGGGTGGCCCGGGTAGTAATTAATTCGCAGATCCAGGTGTTGCGTGTGTTGTGTATGTTCTTAGAGAGAGCAAGTCAGGACAGCGCGAGGGCAAGGAATCTGCAGCCGCGCGGCAGGGAAGAGACAGTGTCTTTTAAGAAAATAGACAGGGGCTATGCGCATTTCGCTTCGTCCTATGTTTGCATTAGAATTAGCGACCACACAAACATCTGTCTCTGTATATAAATGTATTAACATGCCCAAGATGGAAACGCCTCAAGATTAAAATATTTCAATAATCTACTTTCTAAAACGACCTTCAAAACCACAAGACAATAATCTGCTTCCTGTGTAATCTGTGCTGAAAATGGAAAATTGTCTGATTGCTATCAGACAGCTGTCCAATCAGATTTTTCCTTTGAGACTAGAAAAGGCCAGCAGGACCGTGACAGCCGCGTTTCAAACAAAAGCTGGGGCAGAAGCAACATAGGTCACGTGTGCGCGCAGTTCATGGACCTCGTTTCAGATGGACCGGGCGTGGTCCAGCACTCTCAGGTGCGCCCCAGCCCCACTGGGAGCGGAGTCCTGGCTGTTGCCAGTATAATCAGGAAATGCACCTGTGAACCTTGCTCAGGGCCCCGTGTGCAGAGTCGCCCACTTTCCTGAGATACCACAAGCACACGTGGACGTTCCCCGCCAGCTGCTGGACATCCTCACAGCCGTGGCTGCAGAAACACGTGTGAGGCCAGGCCACAGCATCCTTCCCTGGGATGGGATGGTGGGTCCTTCCCAGCAAAGCACAGGGGACCCCGAGGCCAGGCGCTTCCCCTGTCCCCATGTTGCACATGAGGCACCCGAGATCTCTGAACATGATGTTTAATGTGGAAAAGGCAAGGGAGGGGCCTCTAAAAAAGAGATCTTGGCAACTTTGAAACCAATCCTCTCTCAGTCCTCTCTGCCTGAGCTCAGAAGGGGTCCCCACTGTAACCATGGCTTACTCACTTCCAGAAATCACTTTTTTTTTAATTGCCCGAGGTGCACAGCCAGGGCTGCCCAGACCCATTGGCATGTTGGGGTCTCTCCTGGACAATGCGATGGCGGAGGAGCCACTATTAGCAGGGCGGACTACCTTAAGTCAACGAAACAGCGCATTTCCATATTTTGAAACAAAGGGGTCCTGCACCAACTGTCCGCGTCTGGGTGCCCCCACCCCACACCGAGAGGATTTGCGAGGGATTCAAGTGCACCTTACAGATTACATAGTCCTTGGCTGCTTAAGCCCAGGGCCCAGACAAAGGCTGCAGGAGCCCCTTGCTTCTTCCTTCCTGCCGCTGCTCCGCCTGGCTGCACACACTCAATGCGCCCGCTCCCCGCTCCCCCGCGGCCAGAGCGGACTTGACCGGAGCGAAAACCAACAAAGGCAGATTTGGGGGTGCGGGGGGGAGCAGCGGAAGCGCTGGCGAGGAGTCAACCAGCAGGTCTCATTGAAATGCAAATGCAGCGGCCTCGCCTGGGCACCACCCCTCCTGCCCCTTAACTTCTCACTCCCCCACCCTCACCCCACGTCCCCACTCCCTACCCCCGCGCCGGGGCACCACAGACCAGCACCCAGCCCGCTCTGTTGTCACTTTAATTTCTGTAAGTCCTCACCCCATCACCGTGATCTTCATCCTCACTCTCCCCCGCAGACCTACCACGGTGTCCCCAGCCCTCCACGCAGGTCCCCATCATTGGCTAAGGAACAGAAACATTCACTCCGCTTCTGAGTTTAAACAAAAAATTCCCAAGTTCCACAAAGTTCCACAGTGGCGGTTAGCTTTTCCCCCTAAGTATTTACTCGCTTAACTTTAAGAATTTACTCACTTAAATCCAGTTCTCTTTCTTTTACCCAGAAAAAAACAGACAATTTTTTTCAGGTGCTAGATATTTTGAGCTTAGAAGGCAGTTCTGGTTGATGTCCTGTAAATGCTTAAGTAAAAACTAACCCCACTGGCATTGGGGTGCTGCCCACCCTCTCTCCCCATCCCTGACCCCTTGTTTTACTTAGAACTAGATAATATCAGCTTCCTGTTGTGGTCTACTTTCCGTAAAGTTTAAAGTCAAAGGCATGCACTGTTGAAACTCCTATGCTATACTTAGCAGAGGAATAAAGGTAAGCATTTTCTTTACAGAAATAAAATTCAAATTTTAAAAGCAAATTATGAGTTACTAGCAATGATTTAAGAATAAAACTAAATGATATGTGAAGGTCACTTGAAAACGTAAGATGACTTTCTACAGGATACATATTTGGTCGCAATTTCAGATTATTACGAAGTGAGGATTGCTACAACAAATATAACGAAGTGAGTATTTATTTAAAACTACCTTAATCTTGTAAATTTAAGAGAGCATATTCATATTTTAACATATACAGATTGTTTTGCTAAAAAGGAACTAAAGAAATATTTACACTCTACCATCTCTGATTTTACGTAAGAATTTTATAGCGCCTCCTTATCCACCTCCCAACACACACACGTTTTGGCTCTATAATTGTAGCATTGGAATGAGCTGAGTTGGGTTGAGTTAAATTGCATTGAGTTGGATCTACAGGACAAGACTTCAGAACTGCACTAACAATATTGGGGTAATGGCACGTCTTCTGAGTATTCATCTGACACATCCCATTGCCCAGGGTCCTTTTTCCCTCGGTAAACAAGCAGCACCTGAACCAGAGGCCCACCCTCCCCCACTCACAGGCCACTGGTTCACATCCACAGCTAGGCTCCAGGATGCACCCCTTCCACCAGGCGGATGAAGCTCATGCCCAGCAGCAGAGCATCAGGCTTGCCCAGCATAAGGCCAGGCCTTTGCGGTCATCAGCGGGGCCCTGCACCGTTCACAGTTACACTCAGCCTTTCCTGTTGCCTGCAGCGCCCTCAGGCAGGCAAAGCACCCATTTCAACTTCTCAGGCTGGGCTGAAGAGTTCCAGGAGCAGGCATATGAACAAGCAGAGCTCATGAAAGCCTTTTGCTGGAATTCTTAGAAAAGAGGCATTCTTACTTTCTAGTGGAGTTGATTAAGTGGTGGCATGTAGACATGGAGCTACACTTGACCGTGACCATCATCAATGGAGAAGAGTCAGCCAAAGGCAAGAGATAGGGTCAGAGGGAGAGATTGTTCATCTTAGCATGTGAGCGCCTGGGTTCAGCCTTGTCTGAATCATTCCCCTTTCCAGTTATGTGAGCCAATAAATTCCTTCTTGGACTAAGCCAGTTTGAGGACTTCCTGTCCTTTGTAATCCAAAAGAATCTTGACCAGTACATTGCCACAGTGGGAAGAGGTAAATCTCACAGAAAATGATATTTATATAACTGAATTTATTTTGGGTTTTGCTATCAATGTGGTTCATACTTCTTTTAGTGAGAGGTAAATCAGCCTTATAAACAAGCATTCCACTTCCCCTGCCTCTTCATCTTCAGTATACAATACATTAGAAAAAAATGCAGGAATGGATTTTTACTTCCTTTGGGGGTTTGTAAACTTCTCCGTTGTTTAATACAGAGAACTAAATGGGGCGTTAGGTAGGAAGGTTGGAAACTACCCAAGGGGCTAATCCTCTTAACATGTTTAAGTTTGACTGTAAGTAGAAGATATATGACACATGGAAATTGGTTTTAAGAAATATTTTCACACCTATTGAAAGTTTAATAAGTTTGTAACTATGTACGTTAATAAATAAGAGACAGCATAGCTAGTGAGAATTAAGAAAATGAAAGTCACTGAATAATAATAAAACTTCACTAAGAAAAAGTTATAGGAAACCAAATGCATTTCTCACTTGATAACCAAAGGGGGACTTGGTTCTTTGTTCCCAGAAATGGATGATAGAAGACAAATCTTTTGTCAGAGATGAAGTAGAAAGAATTCTGCCTTGCGATGAGAAGTTAGATTGGTTTCTGGGTTTCTTTTAGCATTTGTATCCTGATTTTATGATTCTAACTTTTCAGATGTAGCAGATGTGAACTTGCCTCCAAATTAATTACTATCTGATCTAGGATGTTATCATCCCTCCCACAGTTATCATTCATTCATGATTATCATTATATTACTTTGAATTGTGTTTATTTGGACCTGAAAAAATTAAATCTTGTTTTCAGTAAAATATAACCACCTGAACTGTTTCCAGTTTTAGCCCTAAGCTAAGTTCCTGTTGCTGTTTTTATTTAAAAATCTAAGAACAGAGGATTCCGATATGATTGAAAATTAAGAGAAACTGCAATTCATTTTTTCTAGTTCCTGTTCTTTGTTATTCTTGGCTGTTCTGTTGTCATACCTTAGAACAGTGTTTCTCATCCTTTCTGATGCCGCGACCCTTTAATACAGTTCCTCATGTTATGGTGACCCCCAACCATAAAATTATTTTCGTTGCTACTTCATAACTGTAATTTTGCAACTGTTATGAATCGTAATGTAAATATCTGTGTTTTCCAATGGTCTTAGAAGATTAGTTCTTTGTTTTGTAAATATTGACTTCTTTTCCTTCCTCACTGTAATGTTTGACACATCTGCTTTCTATTTTATATTTTACTGCTAGTACATTGACGATAGCTCCACTCTTGCTTCAAAATTCCTGGTCTTTAAGAAATGGCTCACAGCTAATTCAACCTCCTTGACTCCCACCTGTCCTGCCCGTGTTATCAGCAGAGTTTAATCAAATGGAGAAGAGGGTCAGAGGTGTGACAGCTCCTTTAACAAGTGTGAACAATAACTGTAAGTTGACCACCTCAGCATTTATATAACCTCCTTGTGGCTTGACTTCCTGTGCTACAGAGGCCAGAAGCTGAACTCCTCATTGCCCAGACTCTCTTGCAGCTTGAGGGTACTATGAGATCTAGGTTTTGCCAAGCAGACGTAACCACTCAAAACTCAAAGGTGAAAGTGAACACTGTGGGCAGTGGACATGTAGAGGGAGCTCAGATCTTCTGGAAAGAAACAACATCCCGTTCTTCTAGAAACTTTCTAGAGTCCAGTTTCTATAGTTACAGGTTCCAAATGACAGAAGGTAATACCAGGCGTGTTTTCTTTAAAACATTTCTATGTTGGGCCCGACCAGTATGGCTCTGTGGTTGAGCGTCGACCTATGAACCAGGAGGTCAGGGCACATGCCTGGGTTGTGGGCTCAATCCCCAGTAGGGGGCATGCAGAAGGCAGCCAATCAGTGATTCTCTCATCATTGATGTTTCTATCTCTCTCTCCCTTTCTCTCTGAAATAAATAAAAATATATATTTTTTAAAAATATCTCTATGTTGGACTTAACCCAAGGTTGCTCTGTCCCTATCTGTGTAGCAACCACCCATGCCTGGTTCTCTGACCCTCCTAAAAATTCTCTAAACTACCTAGTATCTGCTGAACCTGATTTGAAATCCAGCTTCTCATGTTAATCTGTATAAAGTAAGATTATTTCTCCATCCCAGACAACATGCTCCAAAAATTTGCTTATGATGTGCTAGACACAAAATTGCGCTAAAGCAGAAGGAGGGTGTGTCTTAACACACATCACAGAGAAAGGATCGCCTGGACAGCTAAGTGAGCATTGCCATTCGGGGTATGCTGTAGATTTCACAACAGCATATGGCACTGTGTTTTGCCCGGAATGGCACCCAATAAATATCTTGATTAATTGATTGTCATAGCAAGCACAATAAAACCAACATAGCAATCCATAATTTTTGGATATTCAAGTTTCCCAGAAATGTTTCCTTCCCATCTTACTTCCATCACATGCCTAGTAGGGACAAATTAACTTCAGCCAATTAACAGGTTAAATGGTCCGACCTGGCTGAAGGAGACATGCAGCCCGTGACAAGCCGGCCTACTCAAGGAACACTGTTCTTGTGTCAGAGCTGATTTTTTTTCCCAGAATCGTTATCAGCACATCTTAAGGTGACACTGAGAGGTAATTAATGCATTTTGGTCTGAAGTGGGAGAAGGATGGGAGAGGGAATAAGTTCCTTTTTTCTTTCACAGTCAAAAAATCAAAGAAAATGAGGGTTTACTGCTCCAGGACACTGCCTAGTGGGATGGAGGAGCTCTTAGGGTTCTCCAGGCGTATCTTTCTCTTCTTAAAGACACGCTATAAATCACTACTGGAGAGCGAATTTACAGCCACAGAGAAGGGAGGGGGGAAGAAAGAACAGTCCTTCACAGATTACAATGAGAAGTCGTGCATTTTCCATAGACTTAGTGATGATGGAAGCAAGAGGCAGCTGGAAAGGAATATGAAACAGTGTGTACCCAAACATACTTCCCATCTTCATGCTGTGGCTGGGATCCATCTGTTTACTGGAGGATGCAACCCAGATGGGGACAAAATGTGCTGTTAATGTTTTGGGGGAGGTTCGGAAGCAGGAGGGGAAAGTGAGCCACAGACAGGTCCCCAGGATCAGTTGCCTACTAACTAGCCACGTTTGACCATGTGTTTCCAGACAACAACACCATTCGAAGGCCAGTCTTGCCCATCAATCCTGGGCCCCAAGGCTGTTTCTTATGTGGAGAATCAAATACAGACAGAAGACGTGATTTGGGACATGTTTCTATGGAGAGAAAGTCAAAAACACAAGAAATTTAACTCCCTGCATATTTCTGCTTCTGATGATCTCAACTGTGATAAAATACAAAAGAAGAGTAAGAGGCTACACATCTCATTTACATTTGCGAGCACCAGGGAAGAAGAAATGATGGGCATAATTCACTATGCAATCTGCTTCTTAGAAAGTTGTGGGCTTTCAACATTCTCCCAAAAGGGACACCTTAAGCAAATGGACATCTATTCTACCTGTATGTTTTCCCCATTGGGTCATTCTCCTGAGAGGTAAACAACTATTCCACTCACATGTCCATACTGCATTCGATGTAGATGTTTAATCTAAATTGTCCTCCTGAATTTGTGATGGGTTTTGAGTTTTCGTTTGCATCTTTTTTGCAAAGCAGCATGCTGCTCAGGGGAAAAAAAAAACATCTCTGAGAAGAAAACTTTTACGTGGAAATCGGAAAGATGCCAGGTGTAATGGAACACTGGTCTGATACATTAACTGATAATTTATCTTTTATCGTTTCTGTTGCCTTTTAACCCTGCCCCTTCAGGCAGTTAGACTGGAGGAATCCATCCCTTTATCAGAACTCTGAGAACCAGAGTGTCAAGGCTTAGCTCCCAGGTATTCGGCAAAAGAACTAAGGAATATGAGAGCCGTCGTTACCCTGTAGCCTTGTCTACATCAGGGTGTGAATTACACGGAAAACCAAAACATTTTGTCCATCTAGTCCACCTGGAAACACCTGACTCTGTATGGAATGCTGAACTGTGGCCCACATTTGTCCAATCAATATTTACTAGCTGACTACTGTCCTGTACAGACTTATGTATAAGTAACAACATTATAAGCTGCCCTCTGGGAGCTTCAGACCTCCCTGATGTGGTAAGACATATATCGAGAACCAATTCCAGCATGTAATAATTACAAGAGTTCCGTCAAAAGGTTGATGGGACTTGGTGGGCTCAACAAGGGTGAGCCACACATATGTAATTTACCTGTTGGAAATGGCTAAGGCACTTCCCCCAAACCTGAATAGGATTGTTAACTGCCAGAGAGCTCAGGGCATTTTATTGCCTCCTGTTGGCCAAACACCTGAACAGCTGTAGGCTATTCCCCAAACTGATAATGCTTCTGTACCCTTTGATACATTACCCTTTGAAGTGTATATTTCCACCTTGCCTTGGGACAAATTGTGTTTAATAAAAGCACGGGGTTCTGAGACAAGGAGAGTCTTCAGTTCCTTTTAGCTGAAGCTCCTCTGATCCCCAATGCCTTTCAAAAATATCTTTCGTCCTTGGACTCTTTAATCATCTACGCGCAGCCCCTTCCTCCAAATGCTGAACCCTTTGTAAGGCTGGGAAAAGAACCCCGGCATTATGATGCCCTAACAGGAGACACCAACAGACATACACCCAGGGGAGTCCAATACAAGCCCTATGTGAAAGCTCTACCACTGAGGCACCATCAAACAGAAATGCCACCCCCATGCACCTGGCTCCGTCACATCATCGGATGCTGTCACCATTTTTGGTGTGTCTCCCTGATGAGAATAAGCAGCATTAATCTATCCTTGTATGATATTTGTCCTAACACATGGCACAGGGCCTTGCTATTCAAAGCATATTTCCTTGAATGAAGGAAGGAAAAAAGAAATGAACTCATGCCAGTGTCCATTTTTGTCCTGTGATTATATGAAATTTGATTTTCCTGTGCGAGTTTAGAGAGGTAGGCCTGTGGGCCAGATCGGCTTCTAAGCCTGGGGCTGCCCGGAACCCTCCTGCGGGCTTTCAGGAGACTTGGGGTAGATGTGGAAGGTGATGCCAATTCTCAGGTTCTCTGGAGGGAGTTCCACAGTGATGCACAGGCAAATCTTTGAGAATCAACCCCTGGCGTAGCAGTCTGAGAGTTAGGGAGAGCTTCTCAGAGGTTCCCAGGAGGTACAGCAGGTTGCAGACAAGTGTTTGCAAACTACTCCAAGTGTCTGGAATTGTGGGCTCCATGTCAATCCTTTGACCTTTCAGGCAGCCCCTCTGACCTTCACAGGCAGCTTTACAACCTCTGCACTAGTGCATCCCTCCCCCCTTACCCCCAAGCTCTTCTAAAAGTTGTATAAGTTCCTAATTCTGAATTAAACTCTTTTTTAAAAAATATATTTTATTGATTTTTTTTACAGAGAGGAAGGGAGAGGGATAGAGAGTTAGAAACGTCAATGAGAGAGAAACATGCCGGAAACCGATCATTGTCTCACTAATTAGAAAGGTTGACCAGCTGCCTCCTGCACACCCCCCACTGGGGATGTGCCCGCAGCCAAGGTACATGCCCTTGACCTGAATCGAACCTGGGACCCTTGAGTCCACAGGCCGATGCTCTATTCACTGAGCCAAACCGGTCAGGGCTGAATTAAACTCTTTATGTCTATAACACAAAGACAGGCTTCTGTTTTCCTGAGCAAGCCCTGACTTTCCTATTCAGTGAGAATGTGGGTTTGCCCTACCCCACACATGACCACACTCACATGAGCAGTGTCTATCCCTGGAACATTCCATCTCAGTGATTTCAGATTAATTTTCCTTTTATACACACAGAGAAAAGACTTTATTTTCACATAAGGCAATTGATTTTCAGTCAATGATTCTTTAAGATTCAAGCTGGTTCAGTACTTCTGAATGATAATGCATTTTAATTTTATGACGATGGTTTTGTGAGGCATCTCCAATAACTTCAAATGAATCCCTACTTCTTAGCAGCTTATGTTCTTACTAGAGGCCCAGTGCATGAAATTCATGCAGGGGCGGTGTGTGTCCCTCAGCCCAGCCTGCACCCTTTCCAATCTGGGACCCCTCAAGGTAGGATCGGACATCCCTAACACAATCCAGGACTACTGGCTCCCAACTGCTCGCCTGCCTTCCTGATTGCCCCTAACCACTTCTGCCTGCCAGCCTGATCACCCCCTAACCACTCCCCTGCCAGACTGATTGATGCCTAACTGCTCCCCTGCCAGCCCGATTGCCCCTAACTGCCCTCCCCTGCCAGCCTCATCACCCCTAACTGCTCTCCCCTGCAGGCCTGGTCCCCCCCAACTGCCCTCCCCTGCTGACCATCTTGTGACGGCCATCTTGTGTCCACATGGGGGAAGCCATCTTTGACCACACGGGGGCAGCCATCTTGTGTGTTGGAGTGACAGTCAATTTGCATATTACTCTTTTATTAGATAGAATAGGGGCCTGGTGCATGGGTGGGGGCTGGCTGGTTCACCCTGAAGGGTGTCCCGGATCAGGGTGGGGGTTCCCTTGGGGCATGTGGCAGCCTGGGTGAGGAGCCTGTGGTGGTTTGCAGGCCAGCCACACCCTCCGGCGACCCAAGTATAGGCCAGGGCCAGCTGGAAGCAGGTATCTGGGATTTATTTGTCTTCTATAATTGAAACTTTGTGGCCTTGAGCGGAGGCCAGGGTAGGCCAGGGAGGGCGGGAAGCTTGGCTTTCTCCATTGCCAGGGGCAACCCAAGCCTCCTGCTTGCTCTAGCTCCATGGCTGCCGCCATCTTGGTTGGGTTAATTTGCATACTTGCTCCTGATTGGCTGGTGGGTGTAGCGGAGGTACAGTCAATTTGCATGTTTCTCTTTTATTAGATAGGATTCCCATTTCTTGGTGGAAAAGCTGAGACATGTAAGAGCCTGTCTGGTAAATCACATTCCTTACTTTACAATAACATTTAAAAACCAGTATCATTTGAAATAGAAAGTTTCAAAAATAATGGCAGTTTTTTAAATAGCCAGCTTCATGGCTATTATAAGGGGCCACACTTTGAAACTTAACTTTCAACTTAAAAATACAAGCCACCTATATTCAAGGCATTAATGTTAACTCTTAGGGACATTTTATTGTATTTTCCTGGAGATATTTACTCAAATTTTCCGCTTCTGGCCTTTCCCAGGGCAAGCTGGTCCCAGTGTCTGCCAAAGCCACTAAGACATATTCACAGATAATGTCAAGGGTGCCACAGGAGCAACCACAAGGCTGGCCCACTCCAAGAGCAGAGCGGCCCTTCCCTGCACGGGTTCGGGGGACAGGCTCCGTAGTGGGGTGGTGGAAATGCCAGGGTGTTCTACACACAGAGCAATGAGCTGCCGACAGCCTGACTCTCCTGGGGTTCACTTTGGCCTCTTCCCTTTGGGAGCTGCCGTACTGACCACAGATGCCCGTCTTCCTCACCTCCGTGCCAGGCCGCATGTGGCCGCTGGGCTTGGTTTCCCATGCAGGCATTCGGAGCCCTCCCTGAGCATCCCTATGGCAGCCTGGTCCCCACCCTGCATTTACTTGCTTCCATCTTCATCATCCTGAAGCAGGGCCCACCCTGCCCCACAGGGAGCATGGGAAGGAGAAGGGGTCTCACATTGAGTGAGACACATCACAGTAGGTGCTCTTGAGTATCCGTCACTTCAAGAGCCTCAGAGGTGCTTCCCAACGAGTTGCTTAGGTGACACGAGTCTTGGGTCCCTCTTCTGTCACAGTTAATGCCAACCCTTCGAGCATCAGTGAGTGTCCACTGAGGCAACGTGCTAGGCGCACCACGCCCAGTGTCTGGAACGCCCAATGCAGGGGAACCAGCACTGATGGAGCAACAAACTCTTGGTATGGAAAGAGCCCGCACGCCACTTATTCGCTGTGTGGCTTGGGCCAAAGCCCTGCAGCTCTCTGAGCCCTGGAAATGCAAATTCACCCTCTTCCTGGGCAGCAGTACCCCCAGCGATGCACATATCCTCATCTCCCCCAAGCTCCACCAGCCACACTGCCACCGTGCCATTCCAGACTCACACAGCACCCGCTGCGCTTTTAAGACATGTGTATTTTACACGCACGCCCTGGACTTAAGAACCCATTGTAGAAACGGTTCAGCCACAAGCTAGTGCTGCTCTTTTAAACCATTAAAAAGACTCATGAGGGGCATGAGGAATGTCGTTGTGAAATCCGGGAGTGTGCGGGGGTCAGAGAGGCACCCAGGGCAAACAGGCAGCTGTGCTCTTGGGCGGAATTGACACAAGTCGCCAGGTTTCTGAGTGTGGAAGGGAAAGAAGTTTCAATTGGACTCCGTTCAACAGGACGTGAGCCGGAAAGACTGCTTCGGCCTTGTGACAGACAGAGAAGTTATATAAGTTGAACAAATGCGCCTCTCTTTCAGGAATGCCTTTCACGAGCCTCACCATCTGTCAGAAGCCTGGGGAAAGAGCCGGTGGGTGAGCTGTTTGCGCAGCGCTCAGCTGAGAGGTGCCTGTGGCAAAGGCTCCCTGGACCCACGCCTCTGCCCTGCCCCCATCCCCCCTTCCCCCCCGCGCACCCTTACAGCGGTCCCCCAGAAGAGACCACACCAAGGAGGCCTCACTGTCCTGTGCCTCCTGAGTCCCCACCAGCAGGTCAGGCCTGGGTGGGAGGTGGCCTCTGAGGGGCCTGGGTCCTCCCTGGGCCGCCCCTGTTCTGAACATAAACAGAGGCCCCATTTCCACAATGCTCATCCGATACAGCACATTAGGAAAAGCGTCCACCAGGTAGATGCAGCCTCGGGAGTATCTCCTCCTCGGCAGAAAGTCGGCTTCAGTGTCCTGATCATGCCTACCTCTAATTCTGAGACCCTTTAGGACTGTTCGAGGGAAGAAATTCCAGCTGGGCAGAAGAGATGCAAAGAGTGAGAGGAAAAAAGGAGTAAAAATCTATATCATTTTACTAATCAATGTCACCCCAATCATTTTTTAAAATAAGAAAAAGAAGTAGAAGTCTTTTCAGATCACTTGACCTTGTATAGTGAGCATCCCTGCCCTAAGAACTGGGTCTTCCTTTTACTGAAAACCGCGCCTGCTTATGCTTCAGGTGAAGTCCAAGCTCCCTTTCCAGCTGGTCTTATGCAAAAAGACAATTAAACATATGCTCATTTTTCCTGTGATAAAAGTAAAAAAGGAATCCCACCCACATTTCCTATGCAAATGCTGTCCAGGACCGATCTGCACGTGTGTTATTTAAAGGTCGGTTATGAGATGAAGGCTTACGGATCTAATTCTTACCTCCTCCTTCCAAGCCTTCTGTTTCTATCTGTGTGTCTGGGGGAAACGGGCCACATGAAGAGAGTAACAAGTGATAATAAACCGCCGTCCGAGCGCAGCCCATGTACCAGGCGCAGCCCATGTACCAGGCGCTGCCGGGCACCTGCACTTAGGAGAGCAACTCGTGCTCCCAGTGCTGGAGCTGGCCCTGTACTTCCTTCCTGCGCATGTCCCACAGCCAGCGGGTCACACACGGTTCCCCTGCTCCGCTGGCATCTGTGGCCATTGTTCGCAGGCACTTCCACCACCATTTCTTGGCCTCACAGGATGTCGTGCCTCTGCTCCGAGAGCAAAGGCCATGGTGTTTCTGTGCATTTCTATTTTTATACATGGACACAGATGTGCCTTTCTGGAAGTTGTTTTTCAGGGAATTTGTACCTCTGTCTTTTCCTGGGCTATTCTCACATACTGTTGTCATTCATTTTCCAGCCAAATCTAGCGCAGCCTGATGAATGGGCTTTTGAACTGGCGGCCAATTGTGCTCAGTCATCACTTCCTAAATGTGGGGAGGGTGTGTGTGTGCGCATGTTTGTGCATGTGTGCATGCATGTGCATGTGTGTCTGTGTGTGCGCGCATGGATGTGTGTCTGTGTGTGCATCTGTGTACATCTGTGTGCATTTGTGTTTTCCAAACAAAGCTACAACAGAGGCTGCTATCATGTATAAAAAAAGCACAGGCTTGGAATTAAACAGACCTCAGTCAGAACTCTGTCTGGCTCCTCTGGGCCCTTAGAAAGAGTAATAGTTAAGTCTCAGTTTCCTTATCAGTAAAATGGGAATAATGATAATACCTGTCTCAAGAAAATGTTGTCAAAATTATAGTTTTATATGATATAGAGTTATCATCACTTGAAAAAAACTACCGTTATCATTGCAATTTTTCAGATTTTCACTGTATAAACTTCATCCTCATCATCTTTTAATAGCACTCTGTCATGTGACCAGGCAATTCCACACTCAGAGGGTTTCCCAGGGAAATCACATCTTTGCACAAGGAGAACTTCACAACAATGTCTGCAAAGCGTTGTTGGTAACAGCTGGTAGGGGCTGAATTACGTCCTCCCAAACTTGAAGCCCTAACGCCAGGAACTCAGAATGTGATTGTACTTGGAGACAATGTACTTAATAGAACAAGTATTAAAAAGTCATGGTGAATGAATGTAAATTATCTAAATAACACAGTCAATCTGATTAACCTGATTAACATTTACTGAGCACTATACACTATACCCAACAACTACTGAATACACATTTGTTTTCCAGGCACACAGAATGGTCACCAGATAGACTATGTGCTGATTATAATATATAATTCAATGAATTTCAAAGGGTTTGAATCTTACAGCATATGTTTTCTGACCACAATGGCAAAGAAATAACATTAGGTCATTCTGTGGGCAGGTAATGAAAAAACATTCAAGATAACTGTCTAAGAAAAACATGCCATCATGATTAGAATAAGCAACACAAAAATAATTCATGAGAAAAAAGAAAAAGATCGGAAAGTCTTAAAAAGAAGGGGGAAATGATAGTAAACAATCAGAAAGAGAGAGGTTCTCCGAAGGAGAGACAACAGCCACGACTTTCATTCTCTCAGCGTGGTCCTAGCAGTGAGGCAGCCGGAGCAGTGCAGCTTGTCAGGGGTGGGCAAACTTTTTGACTCGAGGGCCACAATGGGTTCTTAAACTGGACCGGAGGGCCGGAACAAAAGCATGGATGGAGTGTTTGTGTGAACTAATATAAATTCAAAGTAAAGGAGCGGAGGGGAGAGCAAGAGAACTGGATAGAACAGCCGGATCCGGCCCGCGGGCCGTAGTTTGCCCACGGCTGCTCTAGATTCTTCAGAAGCATCTGTTTTAGACTCTTTAAAACTCTTTAAAGCTTTATCACTTCCTCAACCTTTTCCTACAAGTGGATGACCTAGGGACCTTGTTAAACTGCAGGTTCCTATTTAATACACCTGGCTGACCCCGCTAATCGGCACGCCACACTTTCTGTGGTGAGTTCTAGAAGAGACCATGTCATAACTGTCTGCCCGTCCAATCATATAAAAGAAGTAAGTCACATGGTCCAAGCCAACAATGTTTTCCCATTCCTCAGCCTTTCATCATTCACTACAAGCAGGTTGTATAGAACGCGTCGTTCTTTTAATGTATTTGGATCTTTAGAGTGATTTTACCACAAACACACAAACCAAAAACAACAAGAAGGAAATGGGGAGGAGATGACACGGCACTATCAGTTAAGGACAAAGCAGGACGCTGGGGACTATACTGTCTACACATCTTCCTGGAGAAGAGAGTTATGAGAAGGACGTTGGGTTTTTCAGGTGGTAAACCCAATGTAAAATAAAAATACTAAAAATTTGCTCTCATGAAATATGTTACATCAAACACTTTTTAATAAAATTGTGAACAAAATGAGACCATAGAGAAAGAACTACATATATGTACCGCAGAAAAGCCTGAGGGCCTCAAGCTCCTGCAGGACTGGACGGCAGCTGAGTGAGACTACAAAAGAAAGAGCCTTGGAAAGTTGTGGTGCAGCAAAATGCTACACACTACGCTCTTCGGTCACTGAAAGACGGAGTCAGTGGACCCTGCTTATTTTCTTACATCAGATGCCATGGAATTAAAAACAAAATTTAAAGTAATTCAACACGCCCATTGGATTCCTTCCTTCGGGCATGGGTTCATTTAACCAATATGCCATAACACCTAGTGGTGGTAGGCAAGCTATTTCCACAACAGCATCTATCTAAACAGAGTTCATGTTCCTCAGAAATCATTCCTTTTCAAATAAGGTGATTTTTTTAAATTCGATTTCTTACTTGTATTTGTAAATAAATTCAGACTTAGAAGTTGCAATAGTACAAAGAGCACCCATCTACCTTTACCCAGATTCTTCCATTGTTAGCATTGTGCTGCGTTTTCTTTGTCATTCCAAACCATTTGAGACTCCATGGATTACATCGCGGCCCTTTGCCCCAGGTGCTTCAGTGGGTGTTTCTTAACAATAAGGGTATTTCCTTACATAATCACAGCACCGTTATCACCTGCAGTAAATGTAACATTGACACAATGCTTCTATCCAACTTACCATCTGTGTTCCACATTTGTCACTTGCCCCAATAACATTATTTTCTTCAGAGCTGAATTCAGTCTAAGGTCAGGTATTGCATTTAGTTGTCATGTCCCTTTAGTGTCTTTTACTTTTGATAATTCCCTTAGCCCCGTGGTCGGCAAACTGCGGCTCGCGAGCCCCGTGCGGCTCTTTGGCCCCTTGAGTGTGGCTCTTCCACAAAATACCACGGCCTGGGCGATTCTATTTTGAAGAAGTGGCGTTAGAAGAAGTTTAAGTTTAAAAAATTTGGCTCTCAAAAGAAATTTCAATCGTTGTACTGTTGATATTTGGCTCTGTTGACTAATGAGTTTGCCGACCACTTACTTAGCCTTTCTTTGTCTTTTTGGATACTGACATTTCTGAAAAATTCATTCTCTCTTTTTTTTAATAGAATGTTCCTCTTGTTCAAACTCCAAGTATGCATTCCTGGCAGGAATTCTAAGTAAGGGTATCTCCTTCTCAAGGTATCACATCCAGAAAGGATGATGCTTTTTTAAGTTAAAAATATGTTTTTGCATAGCATCTTAGACGGAATGTTCAACTTTTAAAATAAGCCTATTAGTTTAAGATGCTTTTTTCTATATTAAGCAAAATGTTTTATGCATAAGAGAATTTTTTTGTTTAGAACAAATAAGCCATCCAATGTTTCACACACATATTTTCTGAGCTTCTTTCGTATGATCTTGTTTTATGATCAAGCATTCAATATCTGTAGGCTATTCAGTAACCTTTGGGAGCTGTAGAAGGAGAGTGTCCACAACCAGCTCTATAATATTAATTAAATCCCTTCCAGTGAGTTTTGAAAAAGTATCTTCTTTTTCAAAGTATGTTCACAATTAAGACTTCCAAAATGCAAATGTCCACATTTGCCACGTGTCACTTGCTTATTTAATCGTAACCTTCACTGCATTAAGTAAACCAGACATTAGCACTCCTATCTCTGAACCGACACCATTAAGCACAGCATGATTTCCTGAGAGCGGTCTCTGGCTTGCTGCACGCCTGTATCACAGAGGAATTCTGGGAAAACGGGCATCCTGACAGCTGCTTTCAGTTCAGCGTACTTTTCCTTAAAGAACATTTGTTTTCAATTTGTCAATAAATAATGGAAGAAAACACAGCTGAGGGGCCCAGTGTGATTTCTATGGAAGGTTCATTTTTGGAAATCTGATAAGCTTATAACCACATGTGTTTAAAATCATTCTGGTATAAAATTTAGAAACTTGGAGTGGGGGAATTCTGCTTGTCAGGCAACTGGGTGTTTATTTTATCTATCTATTACTTAGCACTGATATTTAAACATTTTGTGTTTTTAGAAATTTTAGAAAAATTTTAAGTACATGTGAAACTTGACAGTGTTCATTGCAAAACTTTAGCATGTGGATGTTACTTATTGATCATCCTTTAAGATTGTAAGTACATGGGCAAATAGAAATGATAAATATTTGTGTTGATGAGGTAGAATGAGAGAATTATGCACACAGACCTATTGGAAGCACAGCAACACGTTGGCGCATGTAGGCATAGTGGGTGTGGTATGTTTATTAAGAGGATCTGTCTTATACTTCTAGAAGGGCACACACTTGGCAATAAAAACAAACAAACAAACAAGACATTTCAAAAGATCTTGAAGATAAAAGATACTTTTCTGTTGGGCAATGATCTGGTCAACAGAATTTAATTGTATGTGTACAGTAGATAACAGTGGGCTAAATACTGCCTTATGTCAGGCATGATGCTCTGCTTTGGGAACTCAACAAGCAAATTCCAATTGGAAATAAGTTTGTTGTGTGTACTAATCATTCCATAACGTGGTAGCAGCAACTCAAATCACAGTTTTCTTAAATTAGAATGGACTAAATTTCAAACACTGGATGAGATATTTAAGAGCACTTGGTAAGAATTTACTGTAGCTTCAAAAAGTTCTAGAGAATTATCTTTAACATGAATTTTTATTACTGTTGTGCCTCCTACAGCCCAGTCTATAAAGATAAACTTTGACAGGCCACAAGGACAAAATACAAACTTCACATTAATGGAATCTAAATTTCTCTGAATTATCTCTGAATAATGCACTTAAGACTGGAAGCAGTCAAAAGAGTCATTTCTTGGTCTCTACCTATTGTTGTAAGAAAATAAGCATAAAATAGACACTCAGAACCCTCTGTCTTTTGGGCATATAGCTATAGAGTCCAAATGTATGATATCCCCAATTGAAATCCTAAATATAGAATCCTTCACTATTCTTTTGATAAAAAATTACATTTTGGTCAAAGGGTACAAACTTCTAGCTATGAGATGAGTAAGTTCTGGGATCTAATATTCAGCATGGTGTCTATATTAACAATACTGTATTAGATACTTCAAAGTCACTAAGAGTGTAAGTCTTAAATTTTCTCACCACATGCACATGCGCGGACACACAAATGTACTTTTGTAAGGAGATGGATGTGCTAACTAACCTTATTCTGAAAATCATTTCATAATATCTATGTATATTAAATCATCACATCTACACCTTAAACTTACACAATGTTCTATGTCAACTATTCCTCAATAAAGCTGGAAAAATAAACAAATAAAATTACTTTACAATGGTCATCAGATTAAATTCCTTTTTTAAAAGATTTCTCAAATACCATTTCTAAAGCCAAGTGGATGGAAACTGGTCAAAACTGAGAGAAGGGAGAAATCTGACAACTCAGACCCAGTCTTGGTATTATTCATGGAAATGTGAAGACATCCTTTGTCGTAGTAGTTTTTTTTAGGTTTTGAAATATTTTTGCCAAAGAATCACTGAAATACAAATGAGTAAGAAAGAGGATTTCCTTCTGAACACAATTGAGAGAACAGGTGCTGGATAAGGGAGAATTTATTTACCCAACCGCCAAGGAAGGACACACTTGAGATTTGTTACCAGTTACTCATATTTGTCATCTAACACAAAGAAGCTGCTTGTAGCATAAAATAGAAAATGTCAGAATTTGGAGAATGGTAAAGTAGTTAGGAACATAGACTTTGGAGCCAACCATCAAATTCTAAATTTGCCACTAATTTGCTGTGTCCTTAGGCTAAATTTGCCACTACTTTGCTTGGCCTCAGTTTCCTTATCTGTATAATGGATATCATGATAATATTTACCACTAGGGTCATTGTGAGGATTAAATCAACTGGCACTTAGAACAACAAGTACTCAAAAATATTTGTTATTATTCTCTTCTTCCCTAGAGCAACACAATATAAGGAACACGTTTGCCAAAGTCTTATTTCATTAGATTGGCTATTTGATTTCTTACAGTGACTCTGATCCAGGCATGTCTATTCAGCCAAATTTTCCTTCATGAAGAGCTTTATTATTATTATTATTAATCAAACTGCTGCTTAGCTTAATAGTAAAGCACACAGCTCCAAAACAGTGTTGGCTCTCGTCAGCACACATCACTCTGGTTTATGCTGATCAGTCCACAAGTAGTAGTTGAGTGTTGCTTCAGCCCTGAACACTTTGCAAGGCACAATGAGGAAACATTTCGGAGGCTTCCAATCTTGTTAAAGAGACTGGATTAATGGCATAAAATTATTAATGAACCTTCCTTCAGCACCATCCCTGGTCATATCCTCCTCACTTAAACTCCCTCTATCATGAATTTTTATGATTGCTGCCTCTGCTCTCACACAACACGCTCTCCTAAATCATCTGTAACATGGCTTTCTTTTAAAAGCCAAGTATGGTCTTTGCAGATTTCATTTGTTTTTCCTTACACCATTGTCCTCTCTGCCAGGGCCTTCTTTTTTCCTTCAGAAGGCAACATTCACCTGGGGCCCACCTACCTCTAACCTTTGTCCTTGCTCTCTCCTTTTCTTTCACATCTCAGAAATATGAGTACTTTCCTAAGTCTAGTCCTTGGTGAATGATCTTATTAATTTTGAAGGCTTTAAATAGCTCTCAATTAATAAGATTCCTAAATCTACATTTCTAGCCAGGACTCTCTCCAGAACCCTAACCCTGCATCCCAAACTACCTACATGACATTTTCAATAAAATGAATTGCAATCATTTCAAACATCACATTTAAAAATTCATTACATGCACATAAGACCCCGGGTTCCTCTCCTGGCTGCTCTGCTTCTGCTGGTCTTCATACTTGAAATCTTTGAGTCACTTTAATCTGCTCCTTCATACCCATTTAATTTCCAAACCCTACAAATACTTCCTCTCCAGTGTCTCTCATATACATCTCCTCTTTCCCTACATTTAATCAAGGCCTTTCACACACCTTGATTACAGCACCTGCCTCCTAACCAATTTCTCTGCCTCAACTATCCCATCCCACCTAGTCTGCCCTATATATTTCCAGTCAATGAGTCTTTCTAGGTGATAATATCACTGTCCTGCCCAAACACCTGACGCAGCTTCCCAAAACTACAGGACAAACATGTCTAAGCTGATCATCAGGGTCAGCCCCAAGCAAATCCCAACCTACTTTTCAGATTCATCTCCCACAATCCTCCTTGCCAGCCAAAGTGCTGCCCCAGCTACACTCCAAAACACTGTTGAGTCTTTGGTCACCTTCCCCAAAAGGAACGCTCCCTTGCCCCTTCTCTTCTAGTTAATTCTCCCTATTTCTTCAAGATTTGTGTCAAGCCCTGCTTCCTCCCAATGCTAGGATCACCCCACTTCCAACGTCTCTGAAGCCCTCTGAATCCTAGCACTCTGCACCTCTACCACTTACCTTCTAACCAGCTCATTACTCCTTGTGGTCAATCCCATTTTCACATTTCACTCTTGGGTCTGGGGGTATTTGGGGAAGAGAGCCGTGTTGTCTTTTAAGAAGACTACTCTTGTGGAGGTGAGCAGGATGGGTTGAGTGGAGGTGGGAGCTCACAGGAAATCAGTTAGTTGGCAATCACAGGGTCAACATACAAGGTGGTGAGGGAAGAGCAGAGATACACTGACTGAAACGCTGAGTCCTGCACTGGACGTGGGGGCATGGTGCAAAATGAAAGATAAGATGTGTTTCTGTTACTGGCTTAGAGAACACCGGTAAGGCTTTATTTTACCAGAAAACATGGAAATTGGCATGGTTTTCGATAAAATAGTGAGAACATTAATACAGCCAGAAAAGTCGTTCACTTAGGTTTTGTTTTTTGTTGTTTTTTTTCAGTGAAGGTGTTTTCAGGTAAAACTGTTGATACTGAACTTTATAGTTTTAGCAGAATTTCACTGCTTTTCCCCTCTTGGTTAGCTTTAAAACAAATATAGTAAAATGAAAAATTACATATTTAAATTTGATTAGAATCCAACAAGAAAGTCTTTGTTAATGCCCTAATAATGCATGTGATGGGAAATTACGATCCACCTCAGGCACTGATTTTTACAGAACGTTGTCTTTAAATGATAATTAGCATGAAATTACAATCCTTTTACTATTCAAGTCACCTATACTCGTTTACTGCTTAATTCCGCTCACTAAGCATAATTATTCAAAATTCTACTTTGGGAAACAGGCAAACCAAATGCAGTCACTATGGTAATTGGAACTTCCTTGTTTATATTTCCCACAGTTCTTCCATGTTAATAAATTTTCCCCTGCAGGTGAAATGTTAGTGACACTGATTTTAGCATCCTGCATTTGTGAGAGCTCATCTTTTCATAGAGCCTCTATTGAAAAGTTCAAGGGTGTGTTAGCTCTGATGTTTGTAGCAATGAAATGCAATGTTCTTGCACGTTTTTTCTTACCCTTTTCAGGTTTGCCTATTTTTGTGTGTATTTTCTCATGGTTTCAAACTTACTCTACCAAATTCCCAAGTCTGGAGTTATTTTCTGTCGCTGCAGTCACTGAAGCATAGTATTGTTTTGTTTGCCATCCGGAACATCCTCCAGTTCTGGGCAGAGGGGAAGAGGAGAAGAAAGGGGGAGCAGGTGCAGAAGTTCTATTCACAAGGGCACTGACCCTCAGCAGGGGCGTGACAGGGCTTGAAAATAGGATTAGACACCCAAACAAGAAAAAGGTCACACTTGACATTTCCACTGGAAATACCAATGCAAATAGAGCTGAACCTAGAGACATTTTTCACACACACACACAGACACACAACACACAATTTTAGATGGGCTTTATAGAAAAATGATGAGTTTCAATGAATAGTTCCCTAAAATGCTAAAAAACAAACAAACAACCTATTGGAAATAAGGCCCAATGATAGCACCAAACATGAGTCAACAAGTTCATTTGAGAAATAATTTTTATTTTAATTGTTATTTTTAAGGATTCATCCTTTACTTCCTCATTAGAAGAAAAGTAAGAATGGAGTTGACTGGGTGGGGGGGAGTTATAAAAAGATTTGGAAATTTTGATGATGTTGTAGTCAAGCTCATTTATGTTTTTTAATCAGATCAACCTCATTTCTACCCACTTGTCTCCTGCATACCTGATGATAGAGGAATGATAACATGTTTTTTCTCTCGGTTTTCTATGTCATATTCAAAGGTAGCTGGCCAAAGCATCTCATACCAAAGTAAAATTGAGAGGCACCTGAAGGAGGAAATCTGTCTCAAGCTGCTTCAAGATCCACCAACACCTACTGAAGACCTCCAATGGTTCACCATAAAGAAGTGGATTGCTCATTGAACTCATTGTGTGATCCCAGAACTCATGGCCCTTCCAGCTCTAAAAGTGTCCATTTTTATTGGTGCAACTGAGACAGGTATGCCTGTTAATAATGCCCTCGAAGTCTGCAAGACCAACACAGGTTTATTTTCTCTTTTTTAAAATTGTTTTGAGAGAGAGAGAGAGAGAGAGAGAGAGAGAGAGAGAGAGAGAGAGAGAGATTTGTTGTTCCACTTATTTATGCATTCATTGCTTGATTCTTATATGTGCTCTGACCAGAGATTGAACCTGAAACCTTAGTCTATGGGGATGATGTTCTAACCAGTTGAGCTACTCGGCCAGGGCTACAAAGGTTTATTCTCAATACAAGCAATTCTGACAGGAATAAGTAAATTTCAGTGGCCCATGTGTATGCAGTCACGCAAAGGGAGTCAAGGAAAATGTACCTGCTGGATAGATTTAGACTTTAACATATTAGATACACAGAAAGGAAGATTCATCTATACAAAAGTCATCTGTTAAGTGTCTTGAACATTTGACTAGGAAAAACATCTGTCCATTCTACCATAGAGAAACTAAAGCCTTTAAGTAAAGAACTGTCCTGAACTGGCCAGGTAGGACATGAGGGCATGTGTGTGTCAGTATGTCCAAACTCCACGACTATCCAGTGTCCACAGGTTTGGACACTGTCTCTTGAACTGAGATGATATCATTTTGCCATCTCTTATTAGTCAAAGTCACATGGAGCTGCCACAGTGTCTAATTGGTATAAGATTACCTGAGTGAACAAATCGAGTTCAACAGAAAGCAAAACAGAGGAGGGGAGAAAGCCACTTTCCTATGGGAAGATGAATGATTCCATTGAGCTATTTGAAATTATAAAAATAACTTCAAGGACGCTCATAAATACCTAAGTTAGCTCCCAGGGATCAGGGAGCCCCTATCTCGACCTGCGAGAGCCTCCATAAGCTGAAGCAGCAGCACGAAGCTCGGCTGGACTTAGCCTGGCACATGACTTACCACATTTTCATCTCACAGCTTAAGTGTAATAATCTAAATTGCCCTTTTATCCTTAATGAAATCCAAGAACCTGTCATAGAGAAAAATATTTTTTATTAAAGATCGGCTTTAAGGTCACAGTTGCAATCAAGATTGTTTTTAAACTACATATGAAATTCAGAATCTATGGATCTTAACTGTAATGGAGACCACGAAGGAAGTGAGAACCAGACGTTAGATTAAGCTGAATTTTGGAAAGCTTCTTTGCTGCAATTATTGGGATTTTCCAGCCAAGAGAATCTGTGTGAGTTACCTTTAAAAATAGTCTAATAGCAATATCTAATTTTATCTTTGGATGTTTGCCAAAATAATCTCACCTATTACTAGGTAGCTCTTACTGCTAAGGATCCATTAAGCATTGAGCTGAAGACACAATATTGAACTGAAATGTGAATTTGGAACTTTTGGTGATCATATTTTATAAAGCACTTAAAGCAAAAACTCATAATTATGAGAACGTCATTTATTTCTCTTTAGTAAAGAGCTATGGGACTTTAGGAGAAAATGTATAATGTGTCTTGGGAGATAAGATGAGAGAACAGAAAAAAAAGAGGTCAGATCATTCACAACTCTGAGATTAGATGGCAAGGGCAGAAAGTATTTTTAACTTTTCAATGTTTGATTGTTTTTCTAATTACTAAAGCAGTATGTTGCTGATTATGTAAACTTTGAAAAATACAAAACTTAAAATCTTAACCTCCATAAGCAAACACTCCTTCAGGACTTTCATAATGCATATGTATGCATGTATAAACAAATGTAAACATTTATTTTAAAAGGAAATCATAGTGTTTATGCAATCCCATGTACTTTCCAGTCATTCTCTAGTTATTTCCTTAGGATCAATTTTTAGAGAAAAAATTACTGAGTTAAATATATATATATATACGTTTGTCATGCCTTACTCCCTACCACACAATTGTTTTTCAAAACAACTGCCTATGTAAGCTGCCACAAGCAATGTATTTATCTTGCTAATATCAATATTAGATATTTTATATAGACTTGGACATATATAATGTATAAGTATAACATACATATATTTTTAAAGACATAGTATTGCTTTAATCTGTGATTCATTGATTACTAATGAAGTTGAAATTTGTTGTTGGTTGAATAGTCATGATTTTCTTTTGATTTATAATAGCCCTTTAAGTTTTTTACAATTAACTTGTGACAGTAATGCTTTTTTCAAATATTTTTCTCATTTCATTTTATATATGCTTTTTAAGCAAATTTTCTTTTATAATTTATTCCACTGCATTTACTATATCATTTATGCTTATAAAGTCCATCCTCATCTCAAAATTAGTTAAATACATATATTTTCTTCTAGGATTCTTTTCTTCTAGTATTTTTTGTAGTTTTAATCCACCTAATATTTACAATAAGGTATAGTAAAAGAATGAAAATTTTTTCCTCCAAATTCTTGGTCTGGTCTCCCAAACAACTTGCCCTTTATCTAAGACTTTATTTTTACATCATGAACTGCCATTATAAAAATGAGAAATTTTTCCAGAGCTCCCCATCCTACTGTTGGCTTCTTTGTCTACCATTGTTTTGGTTCCTTATTGAGATTTTTTTTTTATGCCACAATAAAATCAGTTTCTGAAAATATTTCACATACATTTAAAAGGAGGGATATTCATTGTTTTAATTATACAAAGGTCAATAATTAGCTGTGAATTCAACTTTTTATTCAAATTTTCTATCTATATAGTACCTACTTGATTTGCTAAAAGCTAGGGTGGGGGTATTATTTTCCACAAGAATTGTATGTGTGTCCCTTGCTGTATGTATTTCTAGTATTTTTTACTTTATACACTGATTTTTATTCCTATTATAATTCTACTAGAGGCCTGATGCACGAAATTCATGCAAGAGTAGGCCTTCCTTCCCCCGACTGCCGACACCAGTTTTCCTCTGGCACCCAGGACCCGGGCTTCCCTCACAGCCCTGGCTTCGTCCGGAAGGTCAACCAGTCTAATTAGCATACTACGCTTTTATTATTATAGATATAATAAAAGACTAATATGCAAATCGACCAAAGAGTGAAATGACCAGTCACTGTGACACACACTGACCACCAGGAGGCAGACGCTCAACACAGGAGCTGCCCCTTGGTGGTCAGCACACTCCCGCAGGGGAAGCGCCACTCAGCCAGAAGCTGGGCTTACAGCTGGCGAGCGCAGCCTCTGCAGCAGCATTAAGGATGTCCAACTGACAGCTTAGGCTCCCCATGGGCTCCTGGATTGCAAGAGGGTGCAGGCTGGGCTGATGGACCCTCCCCCCGCCCCCCGCCAGTACATGAATTTTGTGCACCAGGCCTCTAGTACCTATATAATGCAGTTTGTGCAGGCTTATTCCTTCTTTCTCCATAGTGTGTTATTATTTTATCAGTATAAAATGACCCAAAACACCCACTTAGATTCTTCATTTTGCTCCATACGTTTTGTAGCATTTGTAAATCCCGCCCCCCCCCCCCACCCCAGATTCCAACAAGAGGATGGCTATTAGTCTTATTTTTCAGTGCTGCTAAGGAGGTTTCATTTCATTTGGGGCCTCTGGATATGTTTTTCACCAGAATTCAGAAGGGACTAAGTCAGGTTTAATTTAAAACAGAAACCATCCCAGAACAAAACATACTGAAAGCCCAAGGTCCACAGGCCTTTGTGCTGAGCATTTCATGTACATTAGCTCATTTAAACATCTCAGTAACGTTATTAGATGGACAGGCCTGCGTTAACCTCTGCAGGTGGAGCTGGAGTACAATTGGAGGACTCTTTCTTTCCCACAGCCGCTCTGTCCGCACCACAGACATATCACACACGTGGACACAGCAGCTTCCACGTCCCAGCCATCTATTTCCACCTCCCTCTACTGTCCCCTCCCCTTGATGGCAGCATCTTGGTGCTATTGTCTACCTAGTGAAGACACGCCTGAGAAAGAGTCCTGTACTTGCCTGAAGGCAGGCCCTACTGTGTAGGTCCAGAATTCTGGTCCAGGGTACCCAGACTCTGGGGAAGCACCAGCTCTGGGAGAGGGCCATGTCCCCCTGGACCCAGACTCCCAGCTACGTGGAAAAGGGCAGAGCAGGGTCCTCTGAGGTGGCGTGGGGCAGTGTGCCAGGATAAGGCCAGGGTGCTCAGGTCTATGGGCAGCACTGAGAGTAGGTATTGTCACGGCAGAGACTGGGCGTGAAACTGCATTTGTCCAATCCTGAGCCTATGCTTTCCATCTTGATTCCTTGTCTTTAAACTGCTGTGCACTATAGAGGTACAGTGGTTTCAAAAGATGGGCTGTGGTGTTCTGGAAAGGACCTGAGCTTCTCAAAGATAAAAAAAAAAAAAAAAAAAAAAAGTTAAAGTATAGAAGCTTCTTAGAATGCCTTCCTTATATTGCCTGAGAAGAAAACAGCTACTGAATCTACTTTCATTAGAGTTAGACTTATTTCACCCCATTCACATGTCCCCCTAGGAACGTAGATTTAGGTGGACTCGAAAGTGTCCCTGTGACCTCTTGTGTTAGAAAACAGGCCTGGAAATAGAAACAATGGATGCTGCCCGGCCATGCAGGGGTTCCTGCAGATGCGAGGGAGCCTCGAAGGAACAGGAACTCCCATCCCCTGGGGCCAGTTTCTCACAGCAAAGATGTGGTTCTGAATAGGCCTGCACCCTGCCCCTCAGAAGGGAGCCTGGCACAGAGCTCACGGGCTCTGGCAGGGCCTCGGAGCCTGGATCCTGTACCGTCATTTCTCTTTTGTGCCTAACCGCAGTCCCAGCATTGGACATGGCATTTGATGTGTCACCATGAAGGTTCATTAGCTCCTTCCTCATCCTCAAAGCTGTGTGCAGACTGGATTCCCTTTCAGCCTGTGTTCAGTTAACATTTCCCCTCTCTTCTTGAATCAGTCCGTTTTTTCTTTCATTTTCATTCAGATGCCTTTAAAAAACAAGTCATCTGTACTTCTGCCATTCGGAAGGCACCGCACTTTCTCCATTTCCATTGTTTAACAAAGCCATTCTCCTTTCTGTGGGTCTTTCCTCTCGATTTACTCCTAAGCGAGTCCTCTCCGGCTGACCTCCGAGAGGGCGATGTTAGCCACCTTCCATTGGCCTCACCTCCTTGTTGGGTCGCCGTTTCCACTCCACCTACCTTAGGGCTGAAAAACACTTCTAACCCATAAAGTGTGCTATGAATTTTAGCTGGAGACAACTGGAAGTTGTGGTCGAGGCGCGTGGTAGGCTTTCGTTTGTTTTAGCTCAGATGGTGGAGCGGGGATGTTTAACTCAAGCATCCAAAAGAGCCTGCGGAGACCCCAGTGCCAGCTGCAACACACCAGCCACCTCGAGGAGATCCGGAGAGCGGCGAAGGGGGTCAGAGAGGTCGCAGGAGGGCAGAGTAACCAAGAGAGAGGTGCTTCGTCTCACCCGGTAGACAAATTAATGATGGCCATGCTACAAGCAACTCTTTTCATCTTGCCCTTTTCTAGCCACCACTGATGACAGCCTTTTCTAGGCTGTTCTCCATGAATGGCACATGTGGGCTCCTGTCGGGTAGTGAGCAGTAGATAGCACCTGCTCTCTGATAGAGCAAAACTTCGACCTACAAAATTACCATTTAATCAGACACAGTTTGTTCCATTCTTAACGCTTTTATTTTGATCTTGGTTGATTTAATGGATTGTAGGAACTCGGGACCTCAGAAACCTAATCCATGGAAATCTTTAGAATTGCTTACTTCAAAAGTTTTGTTTAGAATTGACAACAAATATTTAAAGAAAGGAAAATGAAAATTAAGTTTATGAAGTAAACGGATGCTAGAAATTGTTTTGATAAAAATGCCATTATTGCAATTGCTTTCATATGAAGTTTTTCCACCTAACTATATACATCATTCCTTTAATAAGTTATTTTTAATTCAGGAGACTTCAGTAATTGGGGGGCCTTCCTTTTTTTAAAAAAAAAGTCATTATAATCCAAAATAGAAAAAAACCACCAACAAAAAATATTGAAATATTTTCTTAAAGGTGAATGTTACTTTTCTAACATGTTTAACTAGTAATATGACATATTTTACAGTTCATTTCTATTAGGCTGAGGATTTTGAATCTTGTAAAATTACCCTTTGTTCACTCTTTGTAATTGTAATGACTGTCATTTTCATCCCAAGCATCACTAGAGGTTAAAGGTCATGGATTCAGAGGCTTTTCTCTATGTGAGAGTAACAAAACCTGAGAGAAGGGATACCAGACTCCTTGGCATCTGTCTGCAGACACCTGGTTTGTAGTGGATGGTCAGTAAGTTGTGTTTTTTTTAATCAATGGAATTTAATATCAGCTTTAAGCTCTTAAAATTTGCCACTTGAGAATATCAGACTAAAGAAACAAACATAAAACTCCATTATCCTCATGACTATGTAAATCTACCGCCAAAGGCTAGTTAACATCTTAAATGCCTAACTTTACTAAGGCATGACTTAGATGCCAAGGGAATATAATGTGTGGCAAAAATAAAGATTCTCTAATTTGGACCAATTAAGTTGCTGACCAGCTTGACATAGTTAAATGACCGACTGGCATAATTTCCTAACTTTTAGAATGTGGTTGATCTGGATCTATCTAGAAAAGAATATTGCTGTTGTGAATAAAATAATACCTCATTTATCCAGCACTACCAGAAATAAGGCATTTCAATTTTGTTGACTTTGACCATTTTTGAGCGAAACCTTCTTAAACCTAAAGTGACCTACATACTTTCCTTCCTTGTTAAGGAACATAAACCTAATTTAATTTCCTTGATGGCTTAGGGATGTACTGTGAGCAAGGATCGTTACCACACGGAGAGGTGGGCTGCTTTCGCCTCACACAGCACCGTGCGTCTGTGTGACGGCCTTCATGTCACAAAGCCTGCATGGGCACAATATTCTGTTTAATTTACATTCACGGGGCCCAGACTGCCCTATTTTTTGTGTGGGTTTTGTTGTTGTTGTTTGTCTTTTTATCTTTTCTCTCTCTCTCTCTCTGAATGCCTTGTTTTTTTGAGCTCCAATGGCAGTTTCTCTGCTTCTTACTCTCAGGTTGTTGACAGTCAATTCTTGCTTTGTGGTCCTCCCTAGGAACTCCTTATTGTCAACCTCCGGTTTTATAGAACTTGGAAAGCTGGCATAACCAGGTTTGTTAAAACCAGCTCTAAAACAAACTTTGAGAAATTCTACACGTATTAATGTTCCAAAGCTCTAGTGCATGGATTTGTCATATCCTTTTGGATGTCACAGAGTTGAGGTTCTCAGTGCTAGTAACCATACTCCATCTATCCATCCAACAAATATTTGTTGAGTGCCTCCCAGAGCCAGCAAGTGTCCAATGTAAGAGGATTACAGTGGGAAATAAAGCAAACATGGTCCGTGAGCCAGCGGAGTTTACAATTGAGTGGGGAGAAAGGCAATAAATGAGTGAACAAGCAAATAAACACTTAACTACAAACACTTCACTGTGACTGTAGCAACCACAAACCCCCAACATGATCATTGCAGCATAACTATCTTCTATTTATATTGCTTAGTACTTCATGGCATTTTCATGTATTTGATTTCATGTTGCCCACATAAGTCTGGGGGGAACCCTTTGACCAAGGAGAAACTGAGGTTCGGGGAGCTTTGCATGGTGAGTGGTGCAGCCAGGGCTTGAACACAGGAAACCTGTCACCCTTCACTCCCATCGCGTGTTCTTCTGATTGGATGACAAGGAGCTACACCTTCCTCAGCACCCCTAGGTCTTATCACCTACCAAGTCCCTACAGTCTTTTGAGACTGGTTCATCGATGAGCCTATACGTTTGTGTTGGGTGTGGGTATTTTCCCACCTCTACTCAGCAAGTTACTTAACATGCTTTGCAATTGTGGTTGTAAGAATAGGTTCTTTTGAGAGATACAAGTTTAAAGATGTCTTGTTTGACCATCAGAATATCTGAGAAGTATTATCCTGCAGAGTGAGATATAAAGCACTTAGAAGGACAGGCAGTGAAGGAAAAGTTCAGAGTCCCATGAATTCAGATGGCAATGGATCTTATTTCTGATGATCTTGAAGGAGGATCAGAGAGATAGAGGACAGGACTGGGGATATGGAAGTCATTAGCATCAATAGGTGATAGAAAGCACAGGACTGGAGAAAGCCCCCTGGGAACGTGGGCTGAGTTATATGAGGCAGAGATCTTGGTGTTCCTGTGGCCGAGGTCAGATGGGTGACGACAGAGAGATATGGAATTTCACTAGCAAAGGAATTTCCAAGAGCTTCAGAGACTCCATCAGTGAAGAGAATGAAACTTAAGTTGAACGGTGGCATGGGTGAAATCAAATATTAAGAAATATTGGAAATTGTCATGATTCTACAAATGCCTTGTTTATTTCATGACAAAGCTAATATCCAGTCAAGTGCCTGAAGGCAACCGTTTCTATATGATATTTTACCATGGCTTTATTTTTAATTAATTCTTTTACTTGCAATCAATTTTTAGGAATGGGTTTTAATTTTCTTCCTAATCAAAAGGAAGAGTATTGGCTTACTTTCATGACTTTCTGTGATTATATACAGAATAACCAGCAAATCTGCTCTGTGGCCTTTATTCCCAAGCCTCAATGCCTCCTTAAGGTTAACCTCATCAATAATTTGCTAGTATATTGCTTTTTCCAGTGAGAGTATAATTTTATCTTTGCATTTACATGTCATTCCCTATAAAAGTCAAAAATAGATATCTCTATGTCAAGGATACAGAAAATCATCTTTCTGGGCATGGCAATAAGAGAATATAGTTTACAGCTTTAAAAAATATTTAAACTTTTTATAACATTGCTATATTAATATTCTAATATTGAGATAATAACTGTTTGTTGACTTGACCACTATGACTACATAGCATTCTTGTTTGCTTTTGTCTTTTTGTTGCTCAGTGGTGGTTGTCAGGAGCATCAAATACATCCCACTCACTATTTTAATGATGATATCAGTTAGGGGGGAAGTATTTTTGTCTTTTTAAATATAATCACTAGAAGAAATCTTGGTTTCCTGAATCCTAGTCTCCCATCTCTTTTTTAAGTTCATATTTAAGCTAAATTCGTATCATGGAGAGTTTACTGTTCCATTTATGAAACTATTAGTTTCTACAACATTCCCATGAACAAAAAAGAGAAGTACCTTACTCCAGACAGGAGTGTAGAAAACATAAAATGTGATCAGCACAGCCATGACCTGTCTGCTGTTCTGTTACAATAGACATGAGAAACAAATTCAGCCTTTCCTTGGCCACCCACCCACAGCCCCAAAAGGAACCTTCCAATGTTCTCCCCTGAGGAGTCTGACCAATTCTCAGAAGAGCATCAGAGCTGAGGACAACGTTCTTCAAGGGAAAAAAGTGGAAGAAAAATTCAGAGACATTTCCTGGACCTGTTTTGTTTTGTTTGTTAATCCTCCCCCAAGGATATTTTTTTCCACTGACTTTTAGAGAGAGTAGAAGGGTGGGAGGGGAGATAGAGAAGGAGAGAGCGAGAGAGAGAAACATCAATGTGAGTGATACATTGATTGGTTGTCTACCGCATGCACCCCAACCCAGGGCCAGGGATCGAACGTGCAACCCAGGTACATGCCCTTGACCAGGAATTGAACCCATGACCTTTTGGTGCACAGGCCAATACTCTACCCATTTAACAACACCGGCCAGGGCTCCTGGATCCTTTTAAAGACTCAAATGCCACCACTCAGACATGCAGTCACCCTTCCAAAGACATAGAGAGATCTGCTCTTGCTGATAGATGACTGAAACCAAAAGAAATACACAAACATACAAATGGCATGTTTCCATTTCACTCAATGGCATCTCAACATCCATCTCCCCTTGGTCATTTCCCAACTTTCTAGGTGCAAGCAGGAAACCTACCAAATGGCAAGTTATCTGGCAAACTACTTATTCTGTCTGCTAATAAAATTGATCAACAATATTCATTACTCTTTTCAAAACATGGACACACCACACACATCTCTCCATCTTCTCAATATTATTCATTGGTAAAATTTGTGTGTTTCATGTTGACTTTTTGAGAGAAATATATTTAACCAGTAAAGCATAAATGCAAAATGAAAAAGGGAGAACACACTGACCGTCTGCGATAGCCACACACAAAATACTGATGAACACAATCATTCCTCTAGCA